>NC_142009.1:192442311-192744603 GCF_049901735.1 Notechis scutatus | reverse complement strand
GGTCAGCTTCAAACATTATGCATGGTATTTGTCTCTCCAGCCCCTAGATGGGGTGAGAGAGCAACAGCAGTATATAAAGATTTGTCCCTCCAGCCACTAGATGGGGCTAGAGAGCAACAACAGTATATAAAAGTTATATGCTGGGTCATGACAGCCACAGTACAGGTCCCAGCATCCTTCGCTGTTCTTCCTTCTATGCTGGTTGTACTCTTTGAGCCCCAGCCTTAGTAGAGGACAAAGGCATGGTAGCTCATTCATGGTAGAGCCATAATCTTTCAGAGTTTGAAACGAGTGCAGATCCTTAAGCTCAAGTTGGGGGAACAACATCAGGAACAGACGAGGGACTTTCACTGTGAAAAGAATTGTTTGCATAGATGGTTAGTGTCAAGGGTGGGATTCAATTTTTTTTAACAACCGGTTCTGTGGGCGTGGCTTAGTTGGTGGGCATGGCTTGGTGGTCACATTATTGGCTGGGTTTGGCCAACTCAATATCACTCACATCAAGGCACGCATCTCCTCCCCTGGCCTCTCATGACTGTGGGAATGCTGCAACAGTTGTAAGTGTGAAAAATGGTCATAAGTCACATTTTTCAGTGCCATTGTAAATTTGAATGGTCACTCCACACAAACAAAGTACCAGCAAAGGAGGGGGAAAAAACTCCAGAAAGGTTCCTGAGACAGGAAGTCTAGTCCTGCCAAGAATGTAATAAGGGTTAACGGAGAGGCAGTTTCTGTAAGTAACCCCAGAATGTTTCCTTCCTGCCTTCCTTACAGGATTAGGCCAGTAATTTCTTTAACAACTGGTTCTCCGAACTGCTTAGAATGTTAACAACCGGTTCTAGCGAATAGGTGCAAACTGGTAGAATCCCACCCCTGGTTAATGTTTTGTGCATTTTTGTGTTTCAATGTTTTACGTGCAAGAAATGTTCGGTGTTAACATCCTCCATACCACCCTGCTTCCCACTGATGATTTTATTAGAATAAATGATCTATCCCTTGCCAATAGTGAATCAAATCACATTTACTGTATTTAATACAGCCCTGAGGCCAGATGCAAACAAGATATTGAATAAAAGAACTACTACATTTTTCTATATATAAATATTTGTGTGTATAAAAGAAAAAACAATGAGTATAATAGAGACTTAAATATGGAAGACCATAGCTATTAAAATGAATTCAAGTAAAATACAGGTTGTCCCTGACTTACAACAGTTCATTTCGTGACCGTTCAAAGTTACAACGGCACTGAGAAAGGTGACTTATGACCAGTTTTTACAGATAAAATCTTTGTAGCGTCCCTATGATCATGGGATCAAAATTCAGATGCTTGGCAATTGTTTCATACTTATGACCATTGCTGTGTCTCAAGGTCATGTGATCACCCTTTGCGACCTTCTGACAAGCAAAGTCAATGGGGAAGCCAGATTCACTTAAACAACCGTCTTACTAACTTATCAATCACAGTGATTCACTTAACTGTGGCAAGAAAGGTCGTAAAACGGGGCAAAACTCACATAACAAATGTCTCACTTAACCACAGAAATGTTAGGCTCAATTGTGGTCATAAGTTGAGAACTACATGTTGCATTGTAAGAAATTCCAATCCTAAGTAATGATACACCATACAGTGGAGCCTCGGGTTGTGACTATAATCCATTCCTGGACTCCGTTGGCGACCCAATTCGGTCATGACTGGAAGCACGACCGATTGTGCTTGCATGCAGTCAAACAAAATGGCACCGAAGGGGAAATCAGCACGGAAAGGGAATCTTTCCACGCCAATTTTATTCACAACCCGATTTTTGAATCGTGACCCGATTCAAAAATCGGGTGGAATTTTTTGTTCACCACCCAATTTGGTTGCAATCTGAGGTTCCACTATGTAGTATAAATGGCAGCATAGAACTGGGTAATTTGAGAGGTTATTTTCAAATCCTTGCCTAAGAGTAATAGCATTTAATAGAAATCACATTCCCTACCTGGAACTTGCCAATGTCTGGATAGAAATATTAATGATTTGTGGATTTGAAATGGATAAGGAGTGGTTATGGGAAGAAGTAATCCTTATATGTAACCTTTAAGGCGTAAATTTTTTTTAA
Organism: Notechis scutatus; assembly: GCF_049901735.1. Classification (NCBI taxonomy): domain Eukaryota; kingdom Metazoa; phylum Chordata; class Lepidosauria; order Squamata; family Elapidae; genus Notechis; species Notechis scutatus. The sequence continues at coordinate 192,742,501 of NC_142009.1, read as the reverse complement.
GTTTGTTTGTATTTCTTGGGATGAAGGCTACAAGTCATTTCTTCTAATGTTGCTTTTTCTTTTTGCCTTTTTGCCTTTTTTCCTTCTGTTTCTTTTTGTTTTTCTTTCCACTTTTTCTTTCCTTTTTCTTATACTTTTTTTTCTTTTATTACTGTTAAAATCGTTAAATTATTTTAAAAAGAATAAACAATTTGTCTTTTTCAAATGCAGGGCACATTTGACAAAAACTGTGATGTAGTACACAGCTCAAAAATGCATAACGAATTGTAAAAAAAAAAAGGAGAAAATCTGTTGCTCCATGTTCAAAGCAAATTATATTTGGCTTGCAAACATATACATCTCAAAGAACAAACACAAAATGTTATGCAGTTTAAGAAAATGTGTGCCTAGCTAGGTATATAAGGAAAAAAGCATATGAAAAATAAATATAACTTTGTTGCAGAAATATAAAGAAGGGAGGGAGGGAAGGAGGGAGAGAGGGAGGGAGGGAGGAAGGAAGGAAGGAAGGAAGGAAGAAGGAAGGAAGGAAGGAAATGAAAGGAGGAATAGGAAACAATCAAAAGAAATACTGATTTGTCCATCTCTGTGCAAGGGAAGAAAAATTACTTTTAAGGGTATTGTCTAAATTTCTAAATTTCTGAGTAGGAGCTTGATCAAAGTTGACAACAGAATTTAAAACTTATCATTTGTAAATAATCAGAATTCTTGAAGCTGAAATTGATAAAAGTAGAATAGTTCAAAGAGAAAGTTACTACAGCTAACTGTATCTATACATTAGATTTTCATGAGCCAAATACCTTTTCATCAAGACCACCATCACTGCCACACTCTTTTATGAGATCAAAAACTTTGATAGACAACTCTTTCAATGACTATCTTAAAGAATCCTCACATTGTTTCCACTTTAAAAATTGGACTTAGACACAGAAATCTTTGTATCAAAGGAGTGGCAGTGGCACCTTGAGAAAACATGTTACAATTGAATTATAAGCCAACATTTCATACTGCATGCTACTTTCATTTGATTGTATGGGGGGCACAGCCCGCCAGTTTTCTCTGCTATTTAATATTCTTTCTGGAAGAAATACAGATGGTAAACAATGCATTTTGGAATCATTGATGTAGGCAAAAATAAATTTGTAGCAATGAATAAAGTGCAATAAATTGTATAATTCAGATATAGGGAAACAGCTACAGTAAATAACGGGAAATTAAGGATTCTTTGAAAGCTGAGGTGATTTCACTGAAATGTTGACATGTGAATGGAGAAAACTTGTTTGGAAACAAGAATTGTCAACTGTGTAATTCCTTCTCAAGGGAGTGAATATTCCTGAGATATACAGAGATAGACAGACATTCTCAACCTCAGTAACTATAAGTTGTGTGAACTTCAGCTCCCAGATTTCCCAGCCATGACTCTAAAGTATGGCTGGGGAATTCTGGGAGTTTGAAGTCTACACAGTTTCTGTGGTTGAGAAACATTGCTTTAAATTACACCCCAATATTGAAGATATTTGGCATACCTTAAAATAGCATCACGAAGACTGCACATAAGGTAAAGTGTGCCATATGGAATGCAGAATCACAGTTCAATGTTGTTGTTATTGCTGCTTATATTTGCATGGTTGTATGCATACAGAATTGCCCAGAATTGCCAGTTTGACAGGTTTGTTAAACTGGCGGCCCGCAGGCTGGATCCGTCATGGGCAAGCCACGCTCACTCAGCAAAGACAAAAAATGTCACGATATGTCATGATTTGCCCCGTGACATGATCGAGTTTGAAAGCTGTGGCTTACATCAGGGGTGTCAAACTCGATTTCATTAAGGGCCGCATCAGCAAGGGGGCCGGGGTGGCATGGCCAGGGTTAGCTCTGTTTTTGGCTGCGACAGCCTCCTGCCACCCACTGCTGCCAGTGAAAACGGAGGTCACGAGCGCCGTGTGCAGCCCTTGTAAAGCTCCGTTTTTGCTGGCAGAGGGACTGCTGACCAGTCCTTCACAGTTTTCAGGGTGGCTCCATGGGCCAGATCTAAGTATCCCGCTGGCCGGATCCGGGCCAAGGGCCTTGAGTTTGATACCACTGGCTTAGATGCAAGAACATGTACAATGGTATTCTTTGACTCTAATATGGTTTTCTTTGACTCCCTCATGCTTGCTTCGACTGCATGTATGCTCAAATTGGAAAGATATTTTAACTCCAACTTCTCCATCTCCAAGACTTTCTGGTTAATTACATCTGAGTTGTCAAGGAAAGACTGACGTCATATGATGGGGCTGTCTCTATTATCATGCAGGACTCCATATTAGGCTAGATTAAATTAATAATCTTTCTAAGCTTCCATAAAGTTAGATGTAGCCTACCAGTGATAAATGGAAATCCATCTGAGGTTAAATAGTTCTCTCACATTTGCTCAATATTACAGAAATGAGGAAATGAAGCTATCATGTTCAGCTTGGCAGGTCACAAATTATCCAGGTCTGATCTTGAAGAATGATTGGCTTGATTCCCTTCAACAGTTTCTTTCTGGCAAATACTGTTTCCTATTGGCAATGACTATAGAAGATAAGGTTTTTTTTTAGAATAGAATATAATTCTTTATTGGCCAAGTGTGGTTGGACACACAAGGAATTTGTCTTGGTGCAAATGCTCTCAGTGTACATAGAAGAAAAGATACATTCATCAAAAGTCAAGAATCATAAGGTACAACACTTAATGATAGTCATAGGGTACAATAAGCAATCAAATCATACTAGGAAACAGTCACTATAAATAGTAAGGATACAAACAACAAAGTTATGGTCATACAGTCATAAGAGGGAGGGGATGGGAGTGATGAGAAGATTAACAATAATAGTAGTGCAGACTTTGTAAATAGTTGGATAGTGTTGAGGGAATTAGTTGTTTAGCAGAGTGATGGCGTTAAGGAAAAACTGTCTTTGTATCTAGTTGTTCTGGTGTGCAGTGCTCTATAGCAGGATCCCCAACCTTTTAAACGCCGCTGCCCGGTTCGGCGTCAGCTGGGCGCCGCGCCCGGTTCCAGCGTCAGCTGGCGCGCCATTTTTTTACGAAAAATCACTTCCGGTGACATCACGAGGCGATTTTCGTCAAAAATGGCGGCGCCAACTGCTTCGATGAGCTTTTTCGGGTAGAAATGGCTTTCTACCGGAAAAGCTCACCGAAGCGCTGGCGCCACCATCTTTTTGATGAAAAATTGCTTTTTACCAAAAAGATGGCGGCGCCCACAACCAGCGGCCCGGTAAGCCTTGTTCAGCGGACGGTGCCGGTCCGCGGCCGCAGTTGGGGACCCCTGCTCTATAGTGTCGTTTTGAGGAAGGAGTTGAAACAGTTTATGTCTGGGATGTGAGGGATCTGTAAATATTTTCACAGCCCTCTTTTTGACTCATGCAGTATACAGGTCCTTGATGGAAGGCAGGTTGGTCGTAATTCTTTTTTCTGCAGTCCTAATTACTCTCTGGAGTCTGTGTCTGTCCTGTTGGGTTGCAGAACCAAACCAGACAGTTATAGAGGTGCAGATGATAGACTCAATAATTCCTCTGTAGAACTGGATCAACAGCTCCTTGGGCAGTTTGAACTTTCTGAGTTGACACAGAAAGAACATTCTTTTTTGATGACTTTTTGATGTTAGGCGTCCATTTTAGGTCATGTGATATAATAGAACCTAGAAATTTGAAGGTTTCTACTGTTGATAGCGTGTTGTATAGTATTATAACAGGTGATAGTATGGGAGGGTTTCTTCTAAGTCTACCACCATTTCTATGGTTTTGAGTGTGTTCAGTTCCAAATTGTTCTGGTTACACTATGAGGCAAGTTGTACAACCTCCTATCTGTATGTGGATGAGACCAATCACTGTTGTGTCATCTGCAAACTTCAGTATTTTAACAGATGGATCGTTTGAGATGCAGTCATTGGTATATAAGGAGAAGAGGTGGAGAAAGCACACAGCCTTGGGGGGGCCCTATGCTAATTGTACAGGTATCAGATGTGATTCTGCCTAGCTTCACCTGCTCTTCCTGTCTGTTAGGAAGCTTATGATCCACTAACAAGTGTGTTCAAGTACTGCTAGTTTGTTTAATTTAGTTAGAAGAATGTCTAGAATGATGGCATTGAATGCTGAACTGAAGTCTACAAAGAGGACCCTTGCATAGGTATTTGGAGATTCAAGGTGTTGTAGGATGTAATGCAGAGCCATATTAACAGCATCATCTGTCGATCTATTTGTTCGGTATGCAAACTACATGGGATCTAACAGCAGATCCGTGATGGTTTTCAGGTGGGACAGCACAAGCCTTTCAAACATTTTCATAACTACAGATGTTAGAGCAACTGGTCTGTAGTCATTCAGTTCCTTGATGGAGGGCTTCTTTGGCACTGGTTGTGTTGATATGTGTTAACAGCTTATGTTTGTTTGAAAACTCCTGAAACTTTTTCAGTTCAGCAACACAGCGGGATGTCTAAGAAAACTGGTCTCCTTTTGGAGAAGTTTACTAGAGAAAATAACCCCTCTAAAAATCTTATAAACATTACTTCCATTAGAATGAATGTCATAACAGAACTCCCCTCCTCTCTCTTATCTTCATGTGAATTGAAGGGGGTACCTGACATATGGACTTAAGCCACATTTATCTGTTTGTTGCTTTGGTAATGACTCTTTCCTCTGTCTGTCAAAGCCATCCTTTATAACTCTTTATATCAGGTCAGAACTGCATACACGAGGGTCCCCATAAGACAACTTCTACATCAGAACTACAGGTAATCCTAAACTTACAATCATTCATTCAGCAACTGTTTGAAATTGTGTTGGAGCAGAACCAAAGGACATATCACCTGAATTCAAAGTTACAGATGTTGCAGCACCTCCATGGTCACGTGATGAAAATTCAGGTGCTTGGCAATCTACCCACCCTTACAATTAACCACAGAGAATGCTGCAACTGCCCTTACCCACCTATCTTTCCCTCCCACCAGGCCCACCAGATTACAAGGACTTGAACTGCCTCCTGCTGAGTCTTATTCCCTTTACATCTTCAGAAGATTGCCTTTCCAAAAGAGACTCCCCTGATGCGATGCACAGATTTTCTACAGAGGCCACCTTGCACCATTCTGGCCACGGTTGCCATTCTCACCATCTCTTAGAAGGGCATGATTTTCCAAATTGGGCATGTTCTTCTGAGAGAGGGTGAGAATGATGCTTGCTTCCAGAACGGCATGAGGTGGCCTCTGGAGGAAGGCCACACAAAGTGTCATCAGCTGGACACTTTTTCAGAAAGTCAATCTTTGTGAGAAATAAGTGAAGAAAGGTGTGATGGGTGAGGGAGGAAGCCAAGGCTGTGAGACCCAGTGGGATGGGAAGCACACCAAAGGCTGTGGGACATGATAGGGCAGGAAGCAGGCCTTAAGACTGCATGATGCAACAGGATGGGAAGTATAACCAAGGCTGTGGGACCTGTAGGGTTGAAAATTGGGTACCCAAGGGGATGGAGAGACCACAAGAAGGCATAGGCCACATGTGAGGTTGGGAGTGGTGCAGTGAGGATCTAGGCCTGAAATTGATTGCAGGACTAGGATTTCCAGGGCCTCCTCCACCCCTTGAGGCATCCCACACTCTGCTTAATGACTCACGTGGTTGCTTAACAACCGCAATGGGGAGAGATGGGACTGCAGTTGTTGAGTGAGGCTGTCACACGAATGCCTCAGTTCATAGCTGCAACAATTTATGACTATAATTCTGGGCTCAATTTTGGCCTTACGTTGACAACTATCTGTAAACATTCACAATGGCCAAACAACCAAAAAAAAAAAAAAAGATCCATGCCAAAAATCCATCCCCAAATATGTATCTAAGAATTCTCTGCAGTTTAATACTTGATGGTGAAGACAAATACAAAGTTTGTGGAGTTCTTGGTGTTCTCTGAGCTTGGATGTTTGCTTATAGATGTTTCATAAACCAGCTAGGTAACCCAACTATATAGAATTTGTTCAACATACAACTTCATATGAAACAATATTCCTAAGGAAGAACCAGTTATGAGTCTCACTGGATGAGATGAACCAGAAGGTCTATTTTTCAGCAGTAAGATTATTAAATGCCATGGTAATAGTAATGATTTATTAAATCTTAATAGAATAAATGTATCTCACAAACTTTATAGGATAAATGTTTCAGGTCATTTAAACTATTCTAATGAAAGTATAACCTTTTCCATTACGCATATGTTCTTTCTATTTAATCCCTGGCGGTGATTCAGTTTTCTACCAAGGGAGAGACCTGTCTAATAGACATGCACAGGGATTATTTAAATGATAGATTTTAATTAGCATTTTCAATTACTTCTTAAAAGAGCAGGTATTAAAGAATTCCTTTTTTCAGTTGAGATGCTCAAAAAAATAAACACTGTTATAAAATTGACACTGCTCAAAAAAATAAAGGAAATAAGATATCCTAAATCTGAATGAATGAAATATTCTTATTAAATACTTTGTTCATTACATAGTTGAATGTGCTGACAACAAAATCACACAAAAATTATCAATGGAAATCAAATTTAGCAACCCATGGAGGTCTGGATTTGGAGTTACACTCAAAATTAAAGTGGAAAAAACACTACAGGCTGATCCAACTTTGATGTAATGTCCGTAAAACAAGTCAAAATGAGGCTCAGTAGTATGTGTGGCCTCCACGTGCCTGTATGACCTCGCTACAATGCCTGGACATGCTCCTGATGAGGTGGCAGATGGTCTCCTGAGGGATCTCCTCCCATACCTGGACTAAAGCATCCCCCAACTCCTGGACAGTCTGTGGTACAACGTGACATTGGTGGATGGAGCGAGACATGATGTCCCAGATGTGCTCAATTGGATTCAGGTCTGGGGAACGGGCGGGCCAGTCCATAGCATCAATGCCTTCATCTTACAGGAACTACTGACACACTCCAGCCACATGAGGTCTAGCATTGTCTTGCATTAGGAGGAACCCAGGGCCAACCGCACCAGCATATGGTCTCACAAGGGGTCTGAGGATCTCATCTCGGTACCTAATGGCAGGCAGGCTACCTTTGGCGAGCACATGGAGGGCTGTGCGGCCCCCTAAAGAAATGCCACCCCACACCATTACTGACCCACTGCCAAACTGGTCATGCTGGAGGATGTTGCAGGAAGCAGAACGTTCTCCACAGCGTCTCCAGACCCTGTCACGTCTGTCACATGTGCTCAGTGTGAACCTGCTTTCATCTGTGAAGAGCACAGGGTGCCAGTGGCGAATTTGCCAATCTTGGTGTTCTCTGGCAAATGCCAAACATCCTGCATGGTGTTGGGCTGTAAGCACAACCCCCACCGGTGGACATCGGGCCCTCATATCACCCTCATGGAGTCTGTTTCTGACCGTTTGAGCAGCCACATGCACATTTGTGGCCCGCTGGAGGTCATTTTGCAGGGCTCTGGCAGTGCTCCTCCTGTCCCTCCTTGCACAAAGGCGGAGGTAGCGGTCCTGATGCTGGGTTGTTGCCCTCCTACGGCCTCCTCCATGTCTCCTGATGTACTGGCCTGTCTCCTGGTAGCGCCTCCATGCTCTGGACACTACGCTGACAGACACAGCAAACCTTCTTGCCACAGCTCGCATTGATGTGCCATCCTGGATGAGCTGCACTACCTGAGCCACTTGTGTGGGTTGTAGACTCCGTCTCATGCTACCACTAGAGTGAAAGCACCGCCAGCATTCAAAAGTGACCAAACCATCAGCCAGAAAGCATAGGAACTGAGACAGTGGTCTGTGGTCACCACCTGCAGAACCACTCCTTTATTGGGGATGTCTTGCTAACTGCCTATGCTTTTCACCCGTTGTCTATTCCATTTGCACAGCAGCATGTGAAATTGATTGTCAATCAGTGTTGCTGCCTAAGTGGCCAGTTTGATTTCACAGAAGTGTGATTGACTTGGAGTTACATTGTGTTGTTTAAGTGTTCCCTTTATTTTTTTGAGCAGTGTATTTTATGAGAGAGTGACATGTAAACCATCTCTCAGTTGAATTTAACGTATAAACACTGGTACCAGTTCAATAATCAATATTTTTAAATACTGGGGAAATACTGTGGCTTTATAGTCCATTGGATGTTTTAATGTTAAATTTGATTCTCCATTTCTGTGTGTATGTGCATGCCTTGCATCAGACTGATGAACACTACTCCTGTTTACCCAGCTGAGATAAGCTTGGAAATTCAGATATAAAACACGCTTCCTTCTGTTTATTGCTAATATGTGGTAATTATATTCAAATTCTCTGTTTTTATGGCTTTTTAATTGATACTTAACTTTTTTTATTGGTCACTTAAAAATAACCTCATATTCTGCAATATTGGTAGAGATGAATTCATTCAGTCCACCACAGAAGCCACAGGAAGACTCAGTCTAAATGCAGATGTTATCAGTGGTTTGCCGATTGTATGTTTGTTTCTCTTATTGTTTCTTAGGCCTCTCTCTCAATGGCAAATAAATCTGACATGGAGTTTAATGAAAGCGAATTGAAACTCCACAGTAGGACAAATGGCGGGGATTGATGGAGTCCACTTTTATCCATCATTCTCTACTCATTTTTTTTTCTTCCTGACGTATATTTGATCTGAAAATGCACTTGCTACGAATGCTTTTCAAAAGCACATGTCAGGCAAGAGTACAAAGTATGTGCCCTGTGGGTCGCAGTCAGCCCACTGTAACATTCTTCCAAATAAATAGGGTCAAAAAGTGGACTTTTTTTTTCCTTTTAGGAAAATAAGGGGGAGTTCTCAGGAGTGGAAGATGCGCTTTAACCAAAATGCTTAAAGAACCATTTTTTCCCTGCTGAAACCTTCTTCCCCAATGGGATCTAAATATATGAGATTTTGGAGTACGCAAAACCCGGTAAGATCCTTGAGACAATGAAACTATGCACTCCTATAGAAGATGATAACATTTATACTAATAGATATATTAAAAGCATGCATCATCATACAATACATTCTGTTCTTCAGAGAAAGCTACGTCAAATGCTATCTATATGAGGGAAACGTATGGATGGCACTGAATATGAAATTCAATGATGAAAAAAGTAAAGTTCTACATTTAGGCAAAATGCACAGGTACAGTATATGTGGTACCTTGCTCAATAGTAGTAACTCTGAGAGGGATCTTGGAGACCTAGGAGACAATCATTTAAATATGAGCCAGCAGATCTACAGCTGCCAAAAAAAATCAACACAGTTCTAGGCTGAATAAACAGAGGGATAGAATCAAGATCATGTGAAGTGTTGATACCACTTTATAATGGCTTGGTAAGGCCACACTTGGAATAATGCACCCAGTTTTGGTCACTACGTTGAGACTCTAGAAAGAGTGCAGAGAAGAGCAACAAAGATGATTAGGGGACTGGAGGCTAAAACATATAAAGAACGGTTGCTGGAATTGGCTATGTCTAGTGTAATGAAAAGAAGGACTAGGGGAGACATGATAGCAGTGTTCCAATATCTCAAGGGCTGCCACAAAGAAGGGGGGGTGTCAATCTATTCTTCAGAGCATCTGAGGGCAGGACAAGAAGCAATGGGTGGAAACTAAATCAAGCAGAGAAGCAACTTAGAACTAAGGAGGAATTTCCTGACTGTTAGAACAATTAATCAGCGGAACAACTTGCCTCTAGAGGTTGTGGATGCTCCAACACTGAAAGTTTTTCGGAAGACATTGGACAACCATTTGTCTGAAGTGATGTAGGGTTTCCTGCCTAGACAGGGGGTTGGACTAGAAGACCTCCAAGGTCCCTTCCAACTCTGTCATTCTATTCTATTCTGTTCTGTGCTGTGCTGTGCTGTGCTATGCTATGCTATGCTATGCTATGCTATGCTATGCTATGCTATGCTAATTTGCCAGTTAGTAAAAAATAAAGAAGACAAATTTGATGGAATGGAGAAGTATGCAAAGGTTTGCCTAGAATTTGGAAAGCTAACATAATTTATGTTGTTGCTATCATAATTCCCTCTTTTCCTGTTTCACAGAATTGGGGTTGGTCCCCATTTAAACATGTGTTACATGACTGAAAAAAGGCTGGAGCTTTGATTGTACCATCAACCCCCAACCCGCCCCCCTCGTGCTGGTATTTTTCCCCCAGACTCCTGAAGGTGCTGATGTTTAAGTTATCAGCGACTTCTTGGGGACTGGAAGAACTGTCCAAATTTTTATCTACAGATAAAACCTATGACTGTAACAGAGCTTTCCCATTACAGTCGTAAGTTGAGATGGCCATAAAATGGCTCACCATTTTTACCATCGTTTATGTGGCGGTTGTAAAGCAAACATCCCCGTTGTAAGGCCAAACCCATTGTTTGCTATGGGCAGTTTTTGCCAAAAACCAGAAATAAATGCTGGTTTTCAGCAAAAAAATAATAATCACAAAAAGCAGTCACACAACAGCAGGTTGCTGCAAACAGCCATAAATGGGGACCAGTTTCTGGACACCCAACGTGTGGTCATATGACCAAGAAGGCAGGGGAGGGCTGTCAGAACTTCAAAACCAGTTTGTAAGTATGTTTGGGGAGGGGGACATCATTGTGGTTTCGAGCGGCTATTAAGCAACCAGTTGTAAGTCGAAGACTACTGTAATACATGGAGAACAATACTACAGAAAGCTGTGACATCTGCAGGATCCAGAGGTTTCATCAAAATGACAAAAACAGTATCACGTTTGTGATATAAGCTTCACCCTTTTTGTACATGTATGTGGAGTCAAGATGTGAATACAAAAGGGGCTGAACTCTGCTGACATCATTTCAAATCCTCCTCCTACAGATATCTTTAATACAGATCAACGTTAGTGTGCCTGAATTTCAGGATTTTTCTGGTAGCAATTTCCTTCTAACCTTGTACTGTTTTTCAGCTCTTTGGAATATTTTGGGTTCCCCCCACACAAAAAAAAGTTAAATACAGAGGATTTTCCCCACCCCTCTAATTTTCTTTGTCTCATATAGAATATTGCATTAAGTCTTATCTGGCATAATTATATTCCTTCAGTTTCTTGCTTCTAATAACTTCACTTATCACTCTGGAAATCCTTAACAACATGGCACTTCATTGGAATTTGACAAATTATAATCCGTGTGTCTCTGAATCAGAATTATAAAAGGATATTTAAAAAGTACTATAAACGTAGAAAAAAAGCAATAATGCATTTTCCACAGAAAAATACAATGGTGCCTGTCTGCCCAGTATAAAATGCATGAAACTGAATGCACTTATTCTTATCATATAAAGAAAAAACAAAGAGACTTGAAGATATTGCTTACTAAATAATTCTTTGTGCATTCCTGTAAGCAGCTAATACCACTGGTACTTGTAACAAGAATGATACAGGATGTGACAAAGGCTCAACAAGCAATAAGCTGGACTTCATTAAAAGGATAACTTTAGTCCATAGAGCCCTAGAACTGAGTACTCCTGATTGGCATAGATCCAGGCACAGATTTCCTCAAATGATATCTACGTTTAAGTAATGGAATCGGGGCTAGACTATATTTTATTGATTTATTTATCAAGTTTGGACACTGCCTATCTCAATCTCAGAGACACCCAGAATGATACTGCCTTTTGCAGTAGATAATGGACCATAATGCTAGAGAAAGGATGGTTTTATCTGATCAGCCAGGCCTACTGCAAGATTTGGTTTCAGAATCTCAAAAGATCTCATTCTATAAGGCTTTACAAAAATGAAGACTAAGAGCTACTCAGTGGTGGGATTCAATTTTTTTTTACTACCGGTTCTGTGGGCGTGGCTTGGTGGGCGTGGCAGGGGAAGGGTACTGTAAAATCTCCAGTCAGAGGTGGGATTTGCCGGTTTTCCGAACTATTCAAATTTTCCACTACTGGTTCTCCAGAACTGGTCAGAACCTGCTGAATCCCACCTCTGGAGCTACTGTGCTTATAGATCTTAAAAAAGTATTTCTGAATCTTTAATGAAATATGTTTTTTTTTAATTAAAATGCACTTACATGATCTGACTGCTATATATTTTCCTATTTATTCACTACTGAATAAAAGTTTGATGATGTCTCAGGGTGAGATGCTATATATTCTGTCATTTATTCTTAACATGACTTTTAACTTTTTTATCTCATGTGACAGAATTCCCTGTAAATTAATGATTAATTAATTAATTAATGATATGTGAAAACAGCAGAAAGGAATCTGTGGCACATAAAATATATGCTGGCAACTCTTGTATAAGTTATCAACTAGATTTGACTATTCTTGTTCCTGATTTCTGCGGCTAGAAATCCGTGCTATCTATAATGAAGAAGAAATAAATAATTTTGCTTATCAGAACTTTTATACAAATCTTTGAGTTACAGATCTGTCAATACTATATAGTAGAGAACCAAAAAAAAAAAAAAAGCATGCTTTAGAGGCAAAATAATGGAATATTAGGAAAATGTATGCTAATATGAAATTCCAGTTTGAAAAATGAAAAATATATGTGAGCACTATAGCAGAAAACATTTACACTCTGAAAAAATATCTATAAAATCTGTACATTTGAAGTATATATACATATATTTATGCAGACCTTTACTTCTGCTTGTATTGGATAAAAATTTTAGTAAAGTTAAAATAAAACCAATAATCCAGAGCCATACCAGTCCCTCAGTGGGGAGAAAGAACCATGAAAAGAAGCTCTTTAAAACAAAAACCATGGAAATTAATAATACATGGGGTTTTTTATAAAGAGTATTTCAGTTGTAATTTGTAAATTTGAGGGAAAAAATGCACTGACATATTTGAAGTTACGCAATACTATTTTTTTCAACCTTTATATTTGACTTTAAAACAGAAACATACTTTAAATATTACCACTTCTATAATTAAACATTTTTGTATTTTATATTATAAACCAATAAAATTGTTTAAAAAATGTAATTAAACATTTTTTGTAATTACATTTCCACTAATTAAAACTTATTTAGTTTTGGTTTCCTATCATGCTTCCGATATAGTTGCCATCAATATTTTTAAATTATGAATGATTAGAATTCATAGCTCTACTCTATTAATAGTATTGATTACTCCTTGCTAATGTTCTACATAATTAAGTGGATTAATGGGAAACTTACGTATCATAATATGAAGAAAAATTAGGGCTTGTATCAGAAGCAATGTATTTGTGATACCATGAAGATCCTTCAAAATATGGAATAATGAGACCTATTTCAAAACCAAATTAGCTATATTGTAGAATGTTGACAGAATAGGCATATGTAATCAAACTCACTTAAAATTCATCAGAGTAATTTTAACTGTATTTCTACAGTGATTTTGCTATCCTGTTAAATATTGACCTGTGATATCAATAGTTAGCCATGTTGCAAGCTTGTTTGGAATTGATTTGATCAGAAGTATTCAGCCATATCATTTATTATACCACCTTTTTCATGAGAAAACAAAGGAAGTCATAATTTCAGAACTGGGACTGGGAAGAATAGAATGGGAAGAAATGCAAGCCAAAAAAACCTCCAAATGGCAAACAATTAATTCTTCCCCTTCACTGGTGGAAGGAACCTTATTTACTGTATATTTTCAATTGATTGCTCCACCTCAGTAGTAGAGAATACAGTTTATGCAGCTTAAGGCTGACCTCAGAATGTTCTCTAAGCTTGGTTATTTTTCTGCAAATATTTTATATCACAATAGGTTACATCATCAATTCATGAGGAGTGAGAGTGAAGGTTGCTGTTAATTTATATATATTAGCTTGGATTATTTCAGGTGGGCAACTATGACAACTTTAGAGTTGGCTGGCTTAGGAATTCTGGAAGTTGAAGTCCACAATTCATAAAGTTGCCATAATAGCCCACTCTTGGTCTACTTATTCAGTATTATTTTTTATGCAGTTTTGAAATCTCTCTTTTATAGTTTTCTAACTTCTGGATTCCAGACGCTCAGATCACTTTTGTCTGCCCTTGAGAAACATGGTTCCTAATGGGTTTGTTTTTTTTCAATGATTCTCTATTCAGTAATAGGGACATGCAGGGGTGGAATTCTACCAGTTCGCACCTATTCGCTAGAACCAGTTGTGAACATTTTAAGCAGTTCGGAGAACCGGTTGTTAGAAGAAATTACTGGCCTAATCCTGTAAGGAAGGCAGGAAGGAAACATTCTGGTGTTGCTTACAGAAACTGCCTCTCCGTTAACCCTTATTACATTCTTGGCAGGACTAGACTTCCTGTCTCTGGAACTTCTCTGGAGTTCCCCCCCCCTCCTTTGCTGGTACTTTGCTTGTGTGGAGTGACCATTCAAAGTTACAATGGCACTGAAAAAAGTGACTTATGACAATTTTTCACACTTACGACAGTTGCAGCATCCCCACAGTCATGAGAGGCCAGAGGAGGAGATGCGTGCCTTGATGTGAGTGATATTGAGTTGGCCACACCCAGCCAATAACATGACCACCAAGCCATGTCCACCCAGTCACATGACCACCAAGCCATGCCCACCACCTGAGCCATACCCCAAGGAACCGGTTGTTAAAAATTTTGAATTCCACCCCTGGGGACATGGATATGTGAGTGCACATACCAAGTCAACCTATCTAAAATATTTATTGTGATATCAAAGGATGAATAATTCTTCAAATAGTCTTTCAAAAATGTAATTGCTGTAGTGTTCAAAAATTTAAATCTTAGGACAGATTAATAAACATACATTCCCATGATGCTATATTCTTTTGGGGTTAGCAATGTTATGCAGAGCACAAGAAAAGGGCAAGGTAATAGTGAACCACTAGCACAGGGCAGTCAAACACCCAGCCTGTGGGCAGGATGTATCACACGCTGGCCATGCCCATGTCCTGTTTAGCGAAGGGGGAAAAAATCCCAATATACCACGCTGCCGTTTGACCGCTAGGTAAAGCTGGAGACGAATCTTGCCTGGATCTCTTGTACCATAAGAAAGAGGACAGAAAATTAGACATACTTAATGATGCCAATTCCGTAAACGTCTCTACAGGTCTTTTCTATCCTTGCATACCATCCTTGCTTGCATACATCTGTCCATACATCATTTCATACATTATCTTTTGTTAAGACCTTTTTTTGATGGTTTCGTCCACTTCATCCAACCATGACTTTCTTGGTCTTCTTATCCACAAATTCAGTCTCCCTCCTTATTATTTGTTCAGTGATTCTATCCTCATTCTCTCTTTATAATCAAATCACCTGAGAATACTTATATACGAGTCACTCATTTCTGTATGTAATCCACATTCATTCACTTTTGACTGTCTCCTGGTTTCCCACTTGAATAAGCTATTCATCTTACTGCTATGTTTCTTCTGAGAGATAGAAATGGAGCAGACTTTGAAACCACATGTAGATATGGAAAACTGATTTGCACAGTTGCATCCCAAGAGGAGTTTGTCGAAGTCTTGATAGAAATGAAACTCTTCTCAGAGGGTTTGCTTAGATATGATGATTATATGTTTACATTCTAAATGCACCTACATTCTGCAAAGTATGGATCCTCCCAGGGTTGCTGATCGTGGGCTGCAGATCAGACAGAGAAAGCATGAGCATTTCTTGCTAGGCAAGGGATTTCTCAAAATAGTTTATTGTTACAAGATGGCTAGAAGTTTGGTGAGGAAAGAATTAATAGGGACAGAAGACCGATACAAAGTTTTTTTTTTTTAACGATCAACCAATCCAAATGTCTGGCCCTTCTTTTTTTACAGGGGAAGTAAATGGCAAGGGAAACTAGGAAAAGGGGATGCTTTATCCTTGTTTTTAGATTTATGTGCAAAAGAAGAAAAGCATAAAACAAGTCCCTGAGAGCATAAACTCTGAAGATGTAGTGGAAAATTTAGCTAAGACAGAGTCCTTTTATCTGTGGTGAAGCTGTACTTTCCTAACAGTTTGTAAAGAAAATGAAATATTGTTGGAAAGTTTCCAGCATCGTATTTCTAGAATTTCCCATTATTCAGGGATATGGTCTGCACACAATAATAGATAAAGAAACTCTTTCTTTACACAATGAAAAGCACAGCTATGACCACTGGCTATGATATCATTCAAGGTAAAAGGAGTCCCTCTGGATTTTACTCCACTAGTCGTTGCCGACTATATGGGGCGATGCTCATTTCCTTTTCAAGGCCATTGAACTAGCGCCATCTGAAGATATTTCTGCAGTCATGTGGCCAACATGACATCACAGAAAGCTGTTACCTTCCCACTGAAATGGTAAAGTCTAGAAAGTTGACTGGCCAGGCTCAAGACCTGAGTACAACGTGATGGGGTGAGCTTCTTTCCTTGCCCCAGTTCCTGCCAACCAGTTGGAAAGCATGCAAATGTGAGTAGATAAACAGGTACCACATCATTCAAGGTGCTTTCAACAAATTCATAAAGGACAAGCGTTGTCAGTCGTTATGTGATTTCTAGGTTTGCAATTAAAGTATGAGTTCGAAATGTTGGGGCAAATGCAAGGACATTCTTGTCCTCGTGTCTTGCATCTTGACTTTCTGGAGTTTGTTAAGAAGCAAAGATTATTTTTAGCTTGCAGTATTGTCACTTCAATTCAGTTCTGCTATGCTCATGTGCATAAGAGATTAAAAAAAAAATAACGTTCTTTAGGAATCTGAGTTGGAGAGGCTCTGGATTAGTTCTCTGAATGTAACTCACATTTCCCGGGCTGATGCAAATAAAATATTACTCTCTCCAAGTTCCAAACATGTTAGAGCACATGCAGCTGCACACATGGGAGCCCATCCTTCACTCCAAATATACCATTCATTTAGAAAGCAGAATAAAGCAGCAGCAAAATGAAAGCTTCACCGTACCTTAAAGTCTGGAGATCCAGTATGATGACAAGCCAGCTCACATAGCCTTTTTCTTAGTTCTTTATACGGAATTCTCAATATGGTTGAACACTGAGAAGGCAGATAAAGAGATGGATTAAAAAAGGAATAAATTTACAAATCCCAAATGCTTTTGTGGAATTACTGAGAAAGTTATTCTTTGCCTCTTATGGCAAAGAAAGGCCTTGATTATTTGTGTAGTAGCTGAACAACATGGCTTTTTGGTCACATCCATGATCCTGTTAATTTATAGCGCTGTGAAGGGAAACATGCAAATTAACACGAATTATTGTTTGCAGATTTTACAGGCCATGAATTGAGCTGATTCTTTCCTATGGGAGGTAAAAAAATTAATGAGAATTTTGAATTTCTGTCTATAAAAGGAGAACATTAGGCAACAGCAATTTACTATAGGATTTTTCAAATGTCAGTGTAATCAGGCAGGGATATATATTCAATATAGTGATGCATTAGCCTATGCAGCACAAATGATTATCAATTCAGGTTAATAAAAATGTATGGCGTTAAAAAATGATTTGATTCTCATTCAGCAGGAATATCCTAAATATTATTGAATAATATTTTTTCCAACTAGACCTTCTGCCCACATTCCCAGCACCACCCTTGTTTTTCTGATAATCTCACGCTATTCCCAGTTTGCACTGCTTTCATTAGAAAAAGTAAGCTAGCATGTCAACCAACCTGAAAGTGTGATTTTGAAAACTCAGAGCTCAGAATCTGTATTCATCCTGCCCACATTGTAGTTACAAAATACTTCTGATACTTCTGAAACACAGACTGGACATTTCAAGCAAATGGACGTTGGTTGAATCAAGCAAAGAACTGCCCATCTATGGGAAGCAGCTCTTTGTGAACTACAGCTTCGTGGTTGACTCGCATCCAAATGAGCAACCTTTCTTCTTTGGGTTAATGTTTAGTACATATAGGTTGCGTTTTCCTTCTTGTCTGTATAATGGCCAAAGAAGCTTACACCTCAGCTCTGCCTGTATGGTAGGGATGGAAAACGATGTTATTTTTTAACAACATATTTTAATGGCCTTACCTAAGTCATCAGGTAAGAGTTGATGAATAACTCATTTTAATTAGTAAATGCCATCAGGAAAAATGCAGTGGAGTGATTGGCTTCAACATTGCTGGGATTACCACTTCTAGGACTCCAGAAGTCCCTAATGTTGGGCAGCAGGAGCATCTACCGCCCACCCCGGCAAAGCCTGCATGTCCCTGTTCTGGGCGCCTCACTTGGTACTGTGTTGCAGGACCCTGCATCTTTGCCCGGCTCCTGTGGTAAGGCTCCCAGTCGCTGGCTGAGTTCCAACAGCCAGCTTACGGTCACACTGACATCATCAGAGGCCGACGGGGAGATTATAATGGGCTGGAGGCAAGAAGATAGAAAGAGCAATGAGCAGCAGCTGAGGACAATATTAGAATGTGGCAGACATGGTGGATGCTAGTATAAACATAGATGCGATGTTAGGCGGCTCGAGTGAATGGGAGGGGCTGAGCTAGGATATTTAAAGCACAGAGAGGCAGTAGCTTTCAGCACTGGCTTTCTCTCAGCTGCATCTGTTCTTCTGGTTCTCTGTCTGGAAAAAGCAGCCAAGACTCACAATTTGGAGTAATCGTCACTTTATTCCAGTAACCAAGATACATGCAACAGCGAGTATGGATACTTCCAAGGTGTGTGCTATGGCAAAGAACCCCTCGGGGAAACCATTTGGACTATTACAATCAGTAACCAACCCCAACAGACCATGGCATGACATTGCCATGGGTTTCATTGTGGAGCTCCCGATTAGTCAGGGGTACATTGGACTATAATCAATCTATTTTCAAAACAGGCTCATCTTATTCCCTGCACTCGACTTCTATTGGCCCGCAAATTAGCTAAACTTTTTATCAAACACGTGTACCGCTTGCATGGTGTTCCTCAACGATTTATCTCTGATAGAAGGGTGCAGTTTACTGCCCGGTTTTGGAAAGAATTTCTGCAATTAATTGGGTCAGCCCAGGGACTGAGCAAGGCGTATCACCCCAGTACCAATGGTGTGGCGGAACAAGTAAACGCTGCAGTGGAAATATATCATATCAGCAAACGGATTGGGCGGTCTTATTGCTGTATGCTGAGGCTGTGTGTGGTGGGCACACACAGGACACACATGGAGCTGAACACAATCACGGGGTAGTAAGGGAGGAATGCACGAGCATGGGTGAAGGGAGAGGTAGGCAGGAATCTGTAAGAGATGAGTGAACCGGATGCTAGTGTAAACAGAGTGGATGTTAGGTGGCTCTGATGAATGGGAGGGGTGGAGCTAGGATATTTAAAGTGCTGAAAGGCAGTAGCTCTCAGCGTTGGCTTTGCTTGGAAAGCATACTCGCTATTACATGTATCTTGGTTACTGGAATAAAGTGAAGATTACTCCAAACTGTGAGTCTTGGCTGCTTTTTTCAGACAGAGAACCAGGACAACAGAGGCAGCTCAGACCTGACTCTTCCTCCTCCTCCTCCTCCTCCTCCTCCTCCAGCAGGGTCATAACACCTTTATACTATGGTTGTAATACTACTATGGTTGTAAACACCATGTTTACAAGGATTGGGTTTTTTTTATTGCAGCATGAAATAAGAAAAAAGAACAGGTCATATAATAGAAAAATATTTTTCCCTAGGGAATCACTTGGTGCTCCTTCTTGTTCTTTATATGTTATTGTTGATACTGTGGGTATCTTGTGTGTGTTGTATTTCCTTTTGGAAAGGAAAGCAGGTTACACATAAATGGTGAAATGAAATTAAAGTTTTTCATTGATACCCCATTGATTAGAACATAATCACATCATTTAGTTATACACAAAAGATTTTGCTTGCTGATGGAAGCATAATGATATTGGTGGTGCTGAAACAGAATTATTCAATACAAGGCATTCATTTTCATTCTGTCGTTGGCTAAAATGCTGATCTTAGTGAAATCAATGGCAATGTTTTCTGTTGACATCAATTACAGAAAGTTTTAATTGATTTTCATCGAGGGCAGGTATTTTATTATTGTGTCCTAGTGACTTTCAACATTAGTGGGGAAAAAAGATTAAAGTCTTAGGAATGAGTATCAATATGAAAGTGCAAAACATAAACAATAGATCAAGTTGATAATGATTTCTATAATAAAAAGAACATCACTTTTATCCTGGTATACCCAATTATTAATATTATTATTTTTAGATTTTGGTTGTAATCTTGAAACAAATAATGAGACAATTTAATTAACTTCATTTGTGCATTAAAATAAACTCTATCAATACATTGTTCTCTAAAATACATATTTAAACAACTGTGTCTCCATATCATGATAACTAAATATTGGACTGTTTACTACTATTGCCAACTATAACACTCTTTCAGCAGTTGCTAACCATATCAATTAAAGGATAAGAAAACCATATCAATTAAAGGGTAAATAAATTACATATTAATGATATATAATTTATACCAGCTCAAACTTGCAATATCTCTACTCTCAAACTATGGAAGTTCCACATACTGGTTGATGGATTTCATTAAGGAAAATGATTCAGTCTTTACCACCTGTCACCTATTAAGGAAAAGAAAGGCCCACAGAGCATGGATGGCAAGGCCTAACATCTAAATCAATATGGACAGGAGAATAAAATTTCCCCTAACTTAAAGAATATATCTACAAAGTACTTATTGACTGCTTCCCCTCTTCTTCTCTAGAAGAGCATTATATGGATTTTTATGATTCCTTGGCCTGGGAATAGTTTATTCTGTAAGGTTGGGGGAATGTCTGGTTTTTTTTCACTCTTTTAATGTTTGCACAGGATTGGATTGTAAGCTGCTCAGAGGTGGTTAACAATTGGAGTTACATATAAGTTAGTGTGGAAGAAGATGAATGTGGTTTTAAAACTGAATGAAGAAACATCAATAGACTATACTATGCTGATGACAGCTTTTGAAGTGCAAAGGATCTGCAAGTTCTAGCAATAAAAGCTCCAGTAATGCAAGTAATAAAAATAATAAAAACTCTAGTAATGTAAGCTCTAGCAATAAAAGTCAAGAAACACAGTGAAAAAAAATAGGACTAAATATAAAGAAGACCAAACTGATGGCAACAGATACAATAAGCCAGCCTTAGAATTGACAATGAAGAAATCAAAGTGAAGGATACTGTCCGTTTTTCAGGATCAATCATCAATACTAGAAGAAGAAAAACCAGTCAAGAAACATGCTGCAGACTAGCATTTGGTAGAGCATCTAGACTACATTCCCACTCACGCTAGTAATACTATTACTAAATTTGCAGATGATACAGCAGTGGTGGGACTCATCTCCAGGGGGGATGAGTCTGCCTACTGAGATGAGGTGGACCCATTGCTTTCATGGTATGGAGACAATAACTTGGTCCTCAACACCAATAAGACCAAGGAGCTTATAGAGGACTATAGAGGGAACAGATCAGACATCCAGCCTTGCTTATCAATGGAGACCAAGTGGAGCAAGTGGCCACTTTTAAGTTTCTGGGTGTTACCATAAAAGAGGACCTGACCTGGGGTGCTCACATTGCAGCACTGGTCAAAAGGGCCCAGCAGAGATTATACTAAACTATGAAGGCATTGGAAATATATTCAAAGGCCATGATATGTGTACACCTACAAAGATCAGAACAGTGCAAGCATATGTAATGCTCAGAGGTGGTCTTCAGCAGGTTCTGACCAGTTCTGGAGAACCGGTAGCGGAAATTTTGAGTAGTTTGGAGAACCGGCAAATACCACCTCTGACTGGAGATTTTACAGTATCCTTCCCCTGCCACACCCACCAAGCCACATCCACAGAACCGGTAGTAAAAAAAAAAATTGAATTCCACCACTGGTAACACTCCATGGAAACGAAAGTTGGATTTTAAAGAAGCAGGATGGAAAATATTGCTCCAGTCAGGTGAGGGAAGTCACCCCTCCTAAAAGAATGAAATATTTTGAGAAATATTAAAAAAGGCAGAATATTATATTCCCTCTAAAAGAGAAATGGACAGGGAGACAGAAACTCAGCCCCAGCTCTCTGCCCCCAGCAGATATTTGGTGCCCATTAAGAAGGACTGGGACAGGCTATCTATAAAGCAAAAGACCTTCAGCTCCAGAGTGATAGGATTAAGACATGACCCTTCAGGACATTATAGGATTATCTAGCAGCAGGGCTCACTGCATTACAAAATCATGTGGGGACATTGCATCACCCAGCAAGCTTCAACCAAGCTTGACTCAGAAAACCTACAAGGTTAGCTATGACCCCTACTGCAACCAATAGCTTGCACAGGAACAGGAAGCTCAAGTTCAAATCTCAAGAGAGGGTATAATAGCCTAGGGGTGGGATTCTATCAGTTCTGACTGGTTCTATAAAACCCCTTGTTAACTTTCTAAGCAGTTCGGAGAAATCTCCTTTTGTTTTTTTTCCACCCTTATTACATTTTTGGCAGTATGCCTAGACTTCCTGTCTCAAAAGGAGGTTTTGTTTTTCTTGGTACTTTCTTAAAGGGGAAGGGTTGTTTTAAACTTTTTACACTGCTGTTGGGAGGAAATACTCCCCTGGAAATACTTCTTCTTGGCTAGCTAGAAAGATTGACATTCAAACGTGAGTTTACAATACCCTTTCTGAATTTTAATCTAAAACTGGTTTTTGGTGCAGTTTAATTCTGTGCTTGGTAACATTTAATCCTGTGTTTATTGATTGGATAATTTTCCCCATTCAGCTTTGTTTAGAAGGAAAAAGATTAATCTCTGTTCCTGAAAAGAAACTGGTTTGAGAAATCTGGCTAGTTCCTGTGTCTATTTGTTCTGGTAATTGGTTTAACTTTAACAAACAACAGCTACTGTTGTGATTTAATTATTTGTATTGTGTTTGAATTTTTTCCTGCCTCATGGTTTCTTTTTCTGTCTGGGGAGGGTGTCTTCTTTCACTGCTTTAGTGGTATCTGGCACTATCCTTTTGGGGTGTAGTTCCAAGAGGCAGGATGCAAGCTTGGCACTGATTTTTTTACTGCCTTTCTGGGGGCATGTGACCTATCCTTAAATCTGGATGGTTTCCTTAGGACATCTTGTGAGATCAGTGAAACCCAGCTGGTATCTTTAAGTGGTGCAAATGGATCTAAGGATTGCTTTTCCTGGATGTGCTCCTTCTGGAGAGCTTAAATGACCTCTCTGCTAAAGGGTTTCATTTTATGAACAAGAGTTGGCTGCTGATTTTAACTATTTTCATTCCTCAAGGTGCTCGGGCACCCTGCCTGATTTGTAACTCCGGCTTGCAGGTATTTTTAATCTAATGATTGGTATTTAGGGCAGTTTTTTGCAAGCAAAGAAGCTTTTTGTATTTTTGTACAGGTAATCCTTGATTTACAACAGTTCATTTAGTGACCATTCAAAGATACAATGGCACTGAAAAAAATGACATGATCATTTTTCACACTTACGATCGTTGCAACATCCCCACTGTCATGAGAGGCCAGGTAAGGAGAAGCACCCCTTGACGTGAGTGATGTTGGGTTGGCCACGCCCACCCAGTCACATGACCACCAAGCCACACCCACCAACTAAGCCACACCCACAGAACTGGTTGTTAAAAAATTTGAATCCCACCCCTGCTCAACTCTATTTGGTCAGCTGCACCAGGACCATGTGCTTGATGGTTCTGCTCCATTAAGCCATTTTTCCAATCAGCCTCCATGTTTCCAGTGTCTTTCTCCCCACTTGGAACTAAATCAGATGGATATTTCTTCCAAGACAGGGTATTCTAAAGTGGTCCACATCAATTTCAATTACCAAAGATTGATGGGACTGTCCAAGGGGATTGTTATTATGATTCATAATACTATAGTTAAGGCCATATGCATAAAATTATTTTCTTACAATAAATGTTTGGAAGTCAATGAACAACTTGCAACTTCATGAAAGAGTTGATGAACTGTATTCATCTCTCTAGTTACAGAAAATGGAAATTGCCATATTGATTCATTTGATTGAGTATATCTGGGAGCCAGAAACTGCCAAAATGGCATATAAGTTCTAGTTCTGTGAGGTGTTTTTTCTCCCTTGCTGAGAAATTGAAGTGAACTGAAATGCTGCATTGCAGAGTACTGACTATAGATTGTTCCCTCCACACCATGATTTCTGTTCACTTTTATGCAGCCAGTAGAACTCACCTGTAGTAGTCAATCTGAAGCACTTACACTCAATTTTAATAATGCTGTAGCATCCCAGCAGATACTCAACAGGATTCTGAGCTTAGTATGAGCTGAATTGCAGTGAGATAAGTATGTTCATCGTATTTTAATTAACACATGTGACTCACATTGGAAACAGACTTTTATCATGCCACTTTTGACAATTGAAGGGGTTTGATCCTTTTTCCTCCCTCCCCACCTCTCTCTCCCTCCCCTTCTCCCTCTCCCTCTCATCTATCTCTTTTGGCCTCTGACTGGAAGCACCATTTAATTCTACCTATTTCATCAAGCTCATCATTGACTATATCTACTGAGAGCCAAATAATGTGCAACCGATCAATCAATCACGACATAATAGTATTAAATTGAATATATACTCAATTTAAGGGAAGCATACTCCCCATTTTGAGGTCTATGGAGATTCTCAGTCATCCAGGTCATGGTTGTCCCAAAAGTGTTTTTCCAAGGGGCAACTGGACTTTCTGGTTTTTCTTTGAAGACGTTTCACTTCTCATCCAAGAAGCTTCCTTCAGCTCTTCTTCAGCTAAAGAAGCTTCTTGGATGGGAAGCGAAACGTCTTCAAAGGAAAAACAGAAAGTCCAGTTACCTCTGGAAAAAAACATCTTCCCATCTTGATCCTACATATCTTTTTCATCCAGTAGAGGCCCATTAAAAAGAAAGAGGTCCAGAGGAATATTTTCAAATGGTTAGCTCAAGCCTATTTCCTTGTTAAGGCTATGATCCCAAAAGTCTTTTCTTTTGTCCCTTAGCATCTCCTAGAGCTTCAGAGGACCCAAAGAAAAGTATGATCCATATCTCCTGTTAGCTGTCAGTTTGGGGAACTTTTGTGTTAACATTGCTTATAGCCTTTAAAATAGTGCTTGCACCCACTTAATTTCATGATATTTTCTCTACTAATCATTCCCATTTCTGGAAAATATTCAGGTTTACACTTTTAACTTATTTGCTGCTTAGGAGTGCAAACATATACAGGTGGTCCTCGACATACAACAGTTCGTTTAGTGACCGTTCAAAGTGACAACAGCACTAAAAAGGTGACTTGTGACCACTTTTCACACTTATGACCATTGCAGCATCCCCGTGGTTATATGATTTACATTTGGATGCTTGACAACTGGTTCATATTTATGAGGGTGGCAGTGTCCTGGAGTCATGTGACCAATTTTTGCAACCTTCTGATAAGCAGAGTCCATGGGGAAACCAGATTCGCTTAACCTCCGTGTTACTAACTTAACAACTGCAGTCGTTCACTTAACAAACATGGCAAGAAAAATGATAAAATGGGGGAAAACTCACTTAACAAATTTTGCACTTAGCAATATAAATTTCAGGCCCATTTGTGGTCATAAGTTGAGGACTCCCTGCAGTTACATTATACAGCTAGAAAGCCCCAAAGCTCAAGAGGCTGGCAACTGCTCCCTTCTAAGCATTGTCTTGCTTTTCTCTTGATCAAGGGTCTTCAAACTTGACAGCTTGAAGACTTGTGGACTTCAACTCCCAGAATTCCTGAGCTAACATGACTGGAGGAGAAATTCTGGGAGTTGAAGTCCATAAGTCTTCAAGCTGTCTTGATAATGTGATTTAGGTAGGCTACCTATTCATTCCTAATGGGCCATAGCATGACATTTCATTACACACAAGAAAATACACATGGCTTCTATGTTCACGACTGATTTAAAAAAAGTTAGAGAGAATTCTAGAAGCCATGCTCTGCAGGCTTTATCCACCTTGGTTAATTTTCCAAAACAGGAGAGAGAGGTGGATGAACACAGAAGGAAGTCAACATCGCAATACAGGCACAATTATCTGATTTCCCGCATTGTGACCTGAAAGAGCCCTCAAATCAGATGATCTAACTCCAAATATTGGCCTCAACTATCTATGATTGTGCCAGCAAACACTTGTCATGTCCCCATTGAAATGGAAAAGAACATTTCGTGTTTCCTGTATATTCTCAGAAAGACTTAAATTAAACTACATGGTTTACCACTGGAACTCTGCAGTTCATGTCAGTATTCTGTCAAGCGTTCTTTGCCTCACCAGCAGTCCATCGGAAAAGATAGCAGTAATTTTTTTAAAAAAATATATCTCTATTTTAAGCCTTTCTAACCTTTAGATCAGTACAGGGTTAGATAACAAGGAAAAAGCCCACTATCTAAATGAAATGTGGCTATTAGGAAAGCCTCTGAAATGAAGAGGCTTTATCTCTGGCCTATTCTGAATATAATGACTATGCATTTCTAGACATATGGCTTTTTGAGTAGTTATGTTTCAAAATGGCCCATAAGATACTGAATAGCCAACTCACATCAAAAGATTTTTAAAAATAGCTTTTTAAAAGGACCCATCCTTTCAATGGTTTGAGGGGGGAAAGGACATCTTCAGTTTTTTTTTTAAAAAGGCACCAGTTGTTATAATTTGAAGTAGACCAATGTCTTTCAAGTAAGAAGCTCAGAGTTTCTGCTTTTAACAGGGACCTTTAATGAATCTTGCTTAAATTCAGTGACTGACTGTATTTAAAGAAGAAACAGTTTCATTGGCCTTAAATGACACAGAGCTTAACACAAAATCTCTTCAGGAAGAATAAAAACAATCCTTCCTGTCAAACACTGACTTCACAACATTCCCCCCAAAACAAGCAGCAAAAATAAACTACCCAGTTTGCTGCCTTAACAGATACCTTGAAAGATCATCAGGATACAACTACAGCATCCCTGACAGGAATATTCCTCTATTGCTTCAGTGCTCCCGCTGAAAAAACTTCTCTGAGCCCTAGAGATGTCTATTACATTGTAGGAATCTTACTACAGGAGTTTCATCTATGGAGGGGTTTCAACACTGCTGACCTTCACAGAATGTCACCGGGTTCACAGGATGACAAATAATATGCACAAATTTGGGGAAACTTAAGTTTATTTCCCTGAACATTAGAAGGAAGCTGGGAGCAATTGATAAGAGTAGTGTGTGAATGTATGTTGTAGGTTTCCTATGCTATTAAGCACTTGCTGTAAGATAGTCAGTATGTGCCATTTTCAGAAACTGGATGGCTGGCTAATCAATACTGCTGATCTAACCTATTAATCAGATTGGATTTATATACTGTATTTGATTGGTCTTCAAAATGACATGCAGAGAAGGGCAGAAGAACTGTATTCATCTCTCCAGTTACAGAAAATGGAAATGAAACAGTGTGGAGTAATGCAAACTGAATTTCCTTTCCCTTTCCTTCCTTTCCTTTCCTTTCCTTTCCTTTCCTTTCCTTTCCTTTCCTTTCCTACAGGAAAGGATTATTTTCTCCAAGAAGCCTTCTAATTTCGGAGGAATGGATAAATAAATATAAGGGTTTCTCCTTATTAGATTTTGTTTTCTTTATTTTTCTGTATGACTCATGGAGTTGGGTGCAAAATTTCAGCCTTCATTCATATTTCAGGCTTTAATCACGATGATCCTAATCTGTTTAGCAATCGCAATAGCACTTAGACTTATATGCTTTATATTTTATATACTCTCTGAATGAGAGTCAGCCTATTGACCCCAACAGTCTGGATCCTCATTTTGCTGACCTTGGAAGGATGGAAGGTTGAGTCAACCTTGAGCCACATCAGGATCAAGCTCCAGACTGTAGATAGAGTTTGCCTGTAATACTGCGTTGAAACCAGGGGGTGGGCTGCTGGGAGTTCTCAGGGGTTCAGGACAGCTCCTAGCTAAGATTCTGTGTAGTTCGGAGAACCCCAAAATCCCACTCCTGTCTGGCCCCTCCCACCCCACTCCTCCCAGGAGTTCCCATGTGGCCCATTTTTGGTAAGTGCAGGGAAGGTGGCTCACGGAGGCTTGGGATGGGTGAAAAACAGGCCTCTCAGGAAGGCCAGAAATGGACCCGTTTTCAGCTTCCAGAGAGCCTCCAGAGCCCGGGGAGGCCGTTTTCGCCCTCCTGAAGGCTGGAGGAAACCATCCCCTCCCCGCCATGGCGCAGGAGGCTGACTAGGCTACGCCCACCATGGCCACATCCACCTAGCAACCAGGCAGAGAACCCTTTGCTAAAATTTTTGAAGGCCACCCTTGGTTGTAACCGCTGCGCCACCAAGGTTTAGAATCTTTTTATAATCTGACCAGCTCTTTCCAATCTTTTAATAGATTTTTTTTGGGGGAAAAACATGTATTGATTTGCAATAAACCAATGCCACTTGTCATCTGTTCAAAATACTCTGTTTACTTTTGAACTTTTACTTTTCTAGCCAATCTGCAGGCAGCTATATTATGTGACATGGGCAGCTTTGTAATTCTTTCAGTCCACAATTATTATTTGCATTTTAATATTTATTGTCAAAAGAAAGGTGTTATATTCTATATTTTTTATTTAACATGTTTTCATTTTGCTTATATCTGTAATGAGATTGATTTAATTACAAAGGGTCAGTGGGAAGTAATACCAAATCCCCTATCACCGCTTTGTATGCTACATAGCCAGGAGGTGATACTATTGAAACTATGCCAACTTTTGCATTTTAGTCTTTTAATTGTCAGGAAAAAAAGTTCTAACAGCTGTTCTTCCTTACACACTAGCATTACGGTTTGGTTGCCAAATGAGAAACTTAGGTGGGGACAGTATGAAATAAAATATTGTGGCCATAAGGCCAACTGACAGAAAAATAAAGCAGTAAAAATGAAGATGTATAAAACTAAAAAGACAGAAAATTAATACAAGTTTTCCAGAACTAAGGAGACTTAGATTATATATACAGGTAGTCCTTATTTACAACAGTTATTTAGTGACCATTCTAAGTTACAATGACGTCGAAAAATGTGACATGACCGTTTTTCACACTTATGACCATTGCAGTATCACCATGGACACGTGATCAAAATCCAGAACCTTGGCAACTGACTCATATTTATGATGGTTGCAGTGTCCCGGGGTTTGCAACCTTTTGACAAGCAAAATCAATGTGGAAGCCAGATTCCCTTAACAACCGGGTCACTAACTTATCAATTCCACTGATTCACTTAAAAACTGTGACAATAAATGGGGCAAAACTCACTTAAGAAATATTTCACTTAACAACAGAAATGTTGGGCTCAATTGTGGTCATAAGTCGAGGACTGCCTGTGATATATGGAAGTGCAGAATTGGACAACCTGGAAGCATATATCAAAACAATGGTGAAAGAGAAGAAAGGACAAATAGAAATCATGTCTGCTTCCAGAAATGTCTTTAGGATACGGTAAATAAATGTTCCCTGGAATTCTCTCAGGGAGAAGAATGAAAGAATATATGGCCCAAGGACACCACTGAGCCCGTCCATTAAAAACCTATATCAGAGGTCTCCAAACTTGGCAACTTTAAGACTTGTGGACTTCTGCTCCCAGAATTCTCCAGCCAGCATAGCTGGGATGTCAATTCTGGGAGTTGAAGTCCACAAGTCTTAAAGTTGCCAAGTTTGGGGACCTCTGACCTATATATAGAGGTGGTATTCAGCAGGTTCTGACCAGTTCTGGAGAACCAGTAGCGGAAATTTTGAGTAGTTCGGAGAACCGGCAAATACCACCTCTGACTGGAGATTTTACAGTATCCTTCCCAGCCACGCCCACCAAGACACACCCACAGAACTGGTAGTAAAAAAAATTGAATCCCACCACTGCCTATATACATTATAGCATCCCAATGAGACAGCAGAGGGCATCAAATCCAACTTATCAAACTGAGGACCCAGCAAAATCTCAGGTCTATGACCAGGGGTGGGATTCAAATTTTTTAACAACTGGTTCTGTGGGCGTGGCTTAGGTGGTGGGCATGGCTTGGTGGTCATGTTATTGGCTGGGCATGGCCAACTCAATATCACTCACATCGAGGCATGCATCTCCTCCCCTGGCCTCTCATGATTGTGGGGATGCTGCAACAGTTGTAAGTGTGAAAAATGGTCATAAGTCACTTTTTTCAGTGCCATTGTAACTTTGAATGGTCACTCCACACAAGCAAAGTACCAGCAAAGGAGGGGAAAAACTCCAGAAAGGTTCCTGAGACAGGAAGTCTAGTCCTGCCAGGAATGTAATAAGGGTTAACGGAGAGGCAGTTTCTGTAAGCAACACCAGAATGTTTCCTTCCTGTCTTCCTTACAGTATTAGGCCAGTAATTTCTTCTAACAACCGGTTCTCCAAACTGCTTAGAATGTTAACAACCAGTTCTAGCGTATAGGTGCAAACTGGTAGAATCCTACCCCTGTCTATGACAGATGAAAGGTTGGAGGCTGGGAAAATGTGTTGCAAGACTGGAAAGCAGCTTTGTTGGAAATCCGGTGCCACTAGTTCAATGTCACCCAAATGCTGTTTATATGCTTCTATAAAAGGGTGTGAGAATAAGCTTGAGGAATCACTTTTACTATAAAGTTAAAATAATACGATCAAATTTAAATAAACCCCTCTTCCACATTTCACCTTATCTCATAGGGGTATTGTAGAAGGAAAAATAGTTGGAGGAAGCATTATGAATGTTGCTTTGAACCTGTGAAGGAAAGACAGAATATAAATTTAACAAGCTAAGCGACAAAGCAGAGCAGAGTACAGTAATGATGGAAGATATGCAGCAGAAAAGAAGGGGGAAAGGGGAACAGAGAAGCAATGGAGTATAGTATGGTAGGTCTTGCTATGAAGAGGAATGGATTGAAAGAAAGGGTCACATGAGTGCAATTTTATAATGTTGTGAGGCTTTGGCCAGACATGGCATTTATTTCCAATTTTTGGCAAGAATGCTTCATAGCAAACAATGTGTTTGCTTAATATCTATGATGTTTGCTTAATGACCACTGGGTTCACTTAATGACTGCTACAAAAAAGGTAAAATCAAATTGTTCATGTGGTGAGAAGCAGCAAACAAGTCAGATAAACAGACAGTAGATAGATGGATAGATAGATAGATAGATAGATAGATAGATAGATAGATAGATAGATGCCGTGTTTCTCCAACAATATGGCCTCCACCAATAGGAAGGCCCAGCATGATTTCTAGGCATGAGGTGAAATTAAGCCCCACCCCCAAAATTTAGGCCTATTTAAACCATGTGTTTCCCCGCCATTTCTCACATCGTTCGTTAGAACTACACGAGATGAAGAGAAATGGGGGGGAACGGCGGAGGGTGTGGAGAAAACTTGCCTTTAGGAGTGCCCTGCAGGTAGCCTAGGCTAGAATACCCCGATAGCCGATAGAACATCAGCCGATAGAAGCTCCCCAAAGGCAGGGTCCCCAGCTGCTTCAAGGTGTGGCGTGGCTGCCAGTGTCCCCTCCCCTTTAGGCAGTCTCTTTTGGGCGATGGGAGCTCCCCAAGTGTAGTCACCAGCCACTTCGATCAGCCGGTAGAAGCGGCCTCGCGGCGAGGTACGTGCGTATGGGCCACTCTAGGTGGGGGAGGGAATTAAGTCACCCCTGAAAAGACGGCCTAGCTATTTTTTCGGGGGTCAAAAAAAAATAAGGCCCAGCCTTATTTTGTGAGAAACACAGTAGATAGATAGATAGATAGATAGATAGATGATAGATAGATAGATAGATAGATAGATAGATAGATAGATAGATAGATAGATAGATAGTAATTAATAAATAATGGCCTGCTTTATGACCATCACAACTTATGACAGTAATTGGCAGACTCCATTACAGTCATAAGTCAAGGACTATCTGCATATACTTTTACCTAATCAACTTTTTTGGGAAGTATTTCTTATTAGATTCTTATAAAATTCTAAGACTAATTTTAAATTGGAATCATCCACAAGTGTGCTCAAAATAAATATGGGCTGGAACTTGACATTAGACCAGCTATAAATTAATAAAACCTTACAATTTAATCATATATACAGAACAAATTGAAATTTGATCCTGGGTAAATATATACATTTGTAGCTTTAATATGCCGTCAAAGTTAATTTGAGAATTCTATGGCATCATTTCCAGTGGCAGCTGGGAATTATTGTTTAAAGTACCCATTGGATTTAAATTTTGTTGATTCTGGACTCCCAGTTTTAATTTGTAAATTAAATGCATTATTTGAAATAATACAATTGTTCAGAAACTCTTTAATGTTGATTAAATTGCAATCAATTGTCATGGCTTCTGTTCTGGACTAGCAGGCTTGAAGCCTGCAAAGCGGATTGGTCCACTAACAGCGGTTCGTGATTGGTCGCTCCGGACTGATCCGATTGGCTGGTAAATGGGCTGCCGCGATTGGACTAAACAAGCGCGGCAAGCTCAAACCTCTGTCATTGGCGTATAGCCGCAGCCAGCCCTATAAAGGGCTGCTGCGGCTAGGCAAATTGCTCAGATCTGAAGTCACTAATAAAGAGCTGTAGTTACTTTCTGAGCCTGTCTCCGTTCTTGGACCCATCCTTCCAGACACAACACTGGCGATGAGGGTGGGATCCGGAGACAGCAGAGCTGAATGAGCACCACCTACGATCAACAAGAGCACGTGGCTGACAGCGCGCAGAACATCGGCAGAATGGCCAACAGCGCTATACCACCCGCCCCATTCGATCCAGCCAGCAAAGACTGGGACTCATACATGGACAGATTTCAGATGTTCCTAGAGTCCAACAATCTGAAGGACACCACGCCCAGCAAAAACCGAGCAGTTTTCCTGATGCATTGCGGACCTGCCATTTTTAAAATGGCCAAAGCGCTGGCAAAACTGGCTGAAGTTAAATCAATGGACTGGGATACCCTTGCTTTCATCCTTCGCAACCACTACGCACCGGCAGTACCAACTTTCATCCGCAGGCACGAATTTTATCAGAGGGACCAACGCGAAGGTGAGAGCATCGGGGATTTTGTAGCTGACCTAAGGAATTTAGGTGGGTTGTGTGGCTTCGCTAACCTAGAAGAAGCCATGAGGGATCGAGTTGTCCTGGGACTAAGAGACCCCACGGTCCAAAGCAAAATCATGGCCAAAGGAGACATCTCCCTCGCAGACTCAATAGCTGACGCCACCGCAGCCGAAGCCACCCGCAAATCAGCAGCTCGCATGCGCCAGACCAATGGGGCCAACCGCCAACCCACCAACGATACAGCTACGCCATCAGAGAAATACACATCAGCCACCCACCATGAAGACATCGAGTCCTCATCAGATAGTGATGAAAAAGAAGTCCATAGACTCAGGTCAGAGCGCGAACAACGAGGCCAGCGGAGTCGTAAATCGAACTTCCAATGTGCCGGATGTGGTGGAAACCACCCACGATCTGAATGCAGATTCCTAGATGCCATCTGTCGCTTCTGTGATAAAAGAGGGCATATTGCTAAAGTATGCCGGAATAAAAGAGGGGCCAGTCCCAAACGGAAAGAAAACAACCTCCGACAAACAGATGGAAACCCCACCGCTAATCGAGACCGCCCAAACAACCAGTGGAACCAGTACAACAGAACCCGGAAGTTTACCGGTACACCCCGACGAGAAGAAGCACATCAAACTATCACCATCGGCCATGCCTCATCTTTGGACACTAGAAAAATCCGTGTAGAAGTCAACATTGAAAATCGTCCATGCATCATGGAAGTGGACTCCGGGTCTTCCCTATCCATGGTATCCTGGAAAACCCTGAAGCAGCTGATCCCCAACATCCGCCGCCAGGACCTCAGCACTCAGAGACTTATATTAAAAGACTACCAGGGCAACCGGATTCCGGTTGCTGGTTCCAGTCATTTCCAGGTATCCTTCAAGAACCACACTGCAATACTACCTCTCACCATCGTTGACAGAGACTGAACCAGCCTACTGGGTCTACAGTGGTTCGCACCATTAGGAATCGAAATGGCAGGCATCAATCAGACTGTTGACGAAGATTGGGAAGCAGCCCTCGTCCAGGACTTCCAAGAAGTTTTCAGCGAAAAACTAGGCAAGTACAAGGGGTCCCCTATCTCTTTTAATCTCCGCCCTGACATCGCGCCCATTCGTTTAAAACCACGCCATGTCCCTTTTGCTCTCAAACCAAAAATTGATGAGCAACTGGACAAACTAATTGCACAAGGCGTGTTAGAACCCATTGATCATGCCCGTTGGGAGACCCCAATCGTAACTCCCATAAAACCTGACGGATCCTTGAGAATCTGTGGGGACTACAAGGCCACCCTCAACCACGCGTTACAGCAGAGCGCCTATCCGGTACCCGTGGTCCAACATCTCCTTCACTCACTTGGGGGTGGCAGAATATTTGCAAAGCTTGACCTGGCCCAAGCTTATCAACAGCTACCGGTTGATGCTGAAACCGCGGAAGCCCAAACCATAGTCACGCACAGAGGCGCGTTCAAGTGTAACAGACTCCAGTTTGGAGTAAGCGTAGCACCAGGCATTTTCCAAAGTCTGATGGAAAGGTTGTTGCAGGGCATAAAAGGGGTTGTGCCCTACTTCGACGACGTATTAATAGCCGCCCCCACAAGGAGTCAGCTAGAAAAACGACTGAGAACAGTCCTACAAAAATTCCAGGACGCTGGCCTCAAAGTAAAGAAAGAAAAGTGCCAGTTATGCACTGAAAGGGTTGAATTTCTTGGTTACCTCCTTGACAAACAAGGAATTCACCCTACGGAAAAGAAATTAGCTGCAATCAAAAATGCCCCGAGACCACAAAACAAAACAGACCTTCAAGCCTTCCTGGGTCTCATTAACTGTTGCTGAACCCCTTCATAGACTCCTCGATAAAAAGGCTTCCTGGATTTGGGGACGACAGGAAGAACATGCCTTTCAATGTGTAAAGGACCTTTTAACTTCGGATGCAGTGCTCATCCAATACAATGAAACACTCCCACTAACTGTGACTTGTGACGCCTCACCTTTTGGAGTAGGCGCCATCTTGAGCCACGTGCTGCCAAACGGTACAGAGGCGCCTATTGCATTTTTTTCAAGAACACTGTCAAAAACAGAAAGAAACTATAGTCACCTAGACAAGGAAGCCCTCGCTATCGTGTCTGCAATCAAAAGGTTCCACGAGTATGTGTATGGAAGATCCTTCTCCATCATCACAGATCATAAACCATTACTTGGCATCCTAGCAGGCGATAAACCTACTCCACATATTTTATCCCCCAGAATGACACGATGGTCAGAGTTCTTAGCCGCCTACGACTACCAATTAAAGCACCGGCCGGGGAAAACCATCCCCCACACAGACGCTGTGAGCCGTTCTCCATTGCCAGAGCTCCAAGATGACCCAGCTCCCACACTATCAATACTACAGATTGAAACTCTTCCCTCGCCTCCACTAACAGCACAAGACATCGCATTGGACACCAAGAAAGACTCATGCTTGGCACAAGTTCTTGGCTGGGTGGAGAGGGGATGGCCACAAATCGAACTCAATGAAATCTTTAAACCCTTTAAGAACAGACAAACGGAACTCTTCTCACAAAAAGGGTGCATATTGTGGGGAGACCGAGTGGTCATACCAGCAAAACTACAAAAAAAAGTTCTACAATTACTGCACGATGGACACCCGGGCATTGTGCGCATGAAAGCGCTGGCAAGGAGCTACGCCTGGTGGCCAGGTATGAACAAACAAATTGAAGCCTGGGTCGCCACCTGTAGCAAATGCCAAGAGACACACTCAGCCCTGCCAAGAGCCTCACCAACTGAATGGGAAACACCCAGAGGCCCCTGGTTGCGCATCCATATCGATTTTGCAGGACCTAAAAAAGGGCACACCTTCCTGATAACAGTAGGCGCATACTCTAACTGGCTCGAGGTAAATAAAATGAAGACCACCACCACAGATGCAGTCATCAAAAAATTAAACAGACTTTTTGCAACGTATGGGCTACCAGATGTCCTGGTCTCCGACAATGGCCCTCAATTTACCGCCTTAGCCTTTGAACAATACTTAGCAGACCGTGGCATACCACACGCACTGACATCGCCAGCTCACCCGGCGGCAAATGGTAGAGCTGAACGAATGGTTCAGTTCACAAAAAGAACACTACAAAAAATGGAACATGGCAACATCGACGATAAAGTCACTAGGATGCTCCTTCTCCAGCATATTACACCAAACACTACGACCAACAAAAGCCCAGCTGAACTTCTAATGGCCAGAAAACTCAGATCTCCGCTAGATTGCCTACATCCTGCATACACCCCGGAGAAACCCTTGGGTTCCAGCAGTAAACACCGTGCCTTTAAGGTAGGAGACCCTGTATTTGCAAAGAACTTTTCAGGTGACCCTCTGTGGATCCCTGCCCAAATAACTCAAGTTACAGGCCCCCGCTTCTACCGGCTAGAAACCACAGATGGGAGACTGTGGAAACGCCACATCGACCAGCTGCGATCCAGGCTAACCACATCCCCCATCAGTGACCCTAACCTCGAAACCAGAGGGGGAAGGGAAATCGGGGGGTCTGAAATTGAACCAACATCTGGTTTAGAAGAAAGAATCCCACAACAACCTCATCAAAGCCTACAATTCTCACCAGCTGATGAAGAACCTTGGCACGTGATCATCTCACCTAGTAGCAGCAACCGAACAGGCCCAGCGAACCCTGTGAGCCCAAGCGCTAGCAACGAGGGAGGTGTGCCACTCATCCCGAGATCACCTGAAGGGAGTCACAGCTACGGAACCAGCTCACCGTTCCAGGGATTTCCGGCAAGCAGCCTGTCGGAACCAGAAACCGAGCAAAGACATTTCGAACAACGCAAGTCAGGTAGACAGGTGCGAAGGCCCGCCTACCTGCAAGACTATATAACTCCACCCCTTAGACGGAACCTAGAGGGGAGGGGTGTTCCGGACTAGCAGGCTTGAAGCCTGCAAAGCGGATTGGTCCGCTAACAGCGGTTCGTGATTGGTCGCTCCGGACTGATCCGATTGGCTGGTAAACGGGCTGCCGTGATTGGACTAAACAAGCGTGGCAAGCTCAAACCTCTGTCATTGGCCGTATAGCCGCAGCCAGCCCTATAAAAGGGGCTGCTGCGGCTAGGGCAAATTGCTCAGATCTGAAGTCACTAATAAAGAGCTGTAGTTACTTTCTGAGCCTGTCTCCGTTCTTGGACCCATCCTTCCAGACACAACAGCTTCGATATTATATTTTCGTCTGATAAGGCAACAGGCAAGAACATTTAGAGCCAAGAATGTAAGTTTAATATTTTAATAGCAGTGGGTGGAAGGGGAATAGATTCAATCAGTTTATCATAACTTGAAGAATTTTTCTTGATCTAAGTTTCAATTTAAAGTTTCCTATTTTGGGGGGACATTACCAGGAATATTTTCAAATCATTTGAGGAAGGAAACAGAGCACCAAGCTAATCTGTCAAATACTGTCATGGCAGCTCCCAATTTCCTTTGTTGCTATGGCAAGATTTTGTTCAAATGGCACTTCTATTCCCACAACCATCCCTTGTTTGGCGGTAAAAGGGAGGCCAGGACCTCAGTCAGCAAGAGTCCCTTTTTTGTTCCCTCATGGAAGCAAAGTTAGATCTGGTCATGTCCTCAATACATTTTAGAGTTAATAGTGCATTTTTTTTAATTATAAAAGAAACACAATCATTTTGCTAGTTCCTATATGAAAGCATCCACATTTCCCTAGAAATCTATATGTGGATCATGCTTTTCTTATACAAGCCCATAACACATCTTCTCAAGTCAAAGAAAACAAGGGCTCGAAAGCAGAAAAAAAGGAATACAAATAGGAGTATAGAACACATTGCTTCCCCTGATTACTGTTCCTAATTTCATGGTTCATTATCCAGGTTGTCTTTTTTCTTTCATGTCTTAAAGAGTGACCTTGAGAATACTGAAATGTTCTGGATTCACTGGAAATGCTTATAGGGCCATTTATTCCATATCCTGAGAGGCAATCCCTTTTGAGCAAACAAAATAAGGTAGCCGGTGACTGTGAGGTATTATATTATAAAGCATATGAGTAGCATTAATCTCCAAGAATCAATCTGTTTGGAAGGTCTCAAAAATTACTATACCATGGTTAATTGATCAATCAGAATGAAAAATATATTTGCCAGCTGTTTCACAGCTCAGCTTCTTCTCTCAAGAACAGGCACGCAAACTTTTATATTGTTTTGCTAAATACTTTACATACAGATAGCATCCAGGGATGGGCTGCTGGGGGTTCGCAGGGGTTCGGGAGATCACCTAGCTAAAATTCTGTGCAGTTTGGAGAACCCCCAAATCCCATTCCCGGCTGGCCACGCCCACCCCACCCCCTCCCAGGACTCCCCATGCGGCCCATTTTGGATGCAGGTAAGTGCAGGGTGTACACTCAGGGAGGGTGAAAAATGGGCCTTCCGGAAGTTTGTGAAGGCTGGAAATGGGCCCATTTCCAGCTTCCAGAGAGCCTCCGGAGCCCGGGGAGACCATTTTCACGCTCCTGGAGGCTTGAGGAAAGCCTCTGGAGCCCGGAAAGTGCAAAAATCCCGCCCCCACCATGGTGCAGGAGGCTGATTAGGCCACGCTCACCAAGGCCATGCCCACCCAGCAACCCGGCAGAGAGCCTGTTGCAAAAAAATTTGAAGCCCACCCCTGATAACATCTCTGAAGGTCAAAATATAGGAAGAAGTCAGGGATCTTTGATAAGGTCTCTCCCCCATTCTTTAAAATTCCAAGTGCTTTAAGAGAAAGTCACTCCCTTCCAGTTCTCTCCAACCCTCTCAGCTGAATCACCCCCATGATCTGCCATGCAGTGCGAATATATGAGTAAACATTGAGAAAAGAGTACAGTGTTACAATTTCAGCCTTAAGGAGGTTTCCAACTGCATTGGTTTAAGGCAGTGATGGCTAACCTATGACACGCGTGTCACTCGTGACATGCTGAGGCACTTTGACTGACACACCTGTTGGTGTGGGGAAAACCTGCACATTTAGAGGCTGCCTGTGCTCTGCTCCAATCCCTGCTCCCTGCTTGTTGCGTGGAGGCGTGGTGTCACCGCTGCCACAAGATCTTTGCAGCAGAGAACCAGTTTTAACCGCCATAAACTGAGGTTTGACAGTTTCATTACCTCAGGAACGCTACAGGAGGAAAGGAGATCCATGAGGCCCTGTAAGGTGGCCTTCCGATCCCCACATCCTGCACCTGCAGCCCTGAGACCAGGGAGACGAGTTTCACAGCCCTGTGTGATCACCCCAGCCCAGTCCGTCATAAACCAAATTATTGATATTTCTTGAAGTGACACACGACCCGAGGAAGGCTACACTTTTTCCCGATTTTCGACACACCAAGCTGAAAAGGTTAGCCATCACTGGTTTAAGGTGTCACCTGTCTTCTTTCTCTATGTGTGGCATCAAGTTACCAGGCACGTTCGTCTAGGAAAACTGACTGAGTATATAATAGCCCACATGGTCCTTCACTTACACCTGTTTGTTTAATGACTTTTCAAAGTTACAATGGCACTTGAAAAAGTGACCATATTTTCATACTTATGGCCAGTGGCAGATTAAGGCTCACTGGTGCCCTAAGCACTGACAAATCTTGGTGTCCCCCTCCTTTGTACATACTGTACAAATGAAGCCGTATTCTCAACTTTGTGGTGCCCCCTTTGGGCCTGGTGCATAATATTTGGATGATGGAAACCATTTTTAATGTGCAGATGAGATGGCGGTCATATCGTTCATACAAGGGAGGAAACTTCAGACCTCATCAAAATATGCCCCACAAATATTCCTTTTAAAAGTAAGCTAACATTAAGTGACAGTTTTATGTTCTTTCCTTTTGATGCTTCACTTTTCCTCACTCAAAAGAAAGCATTTAGAAGGAGTATATATATTTTTTCTTCCAAAAATTGGTTAAAAGTATTTTGAAGTTAATCTGGGAAGTGGAGAATCTTATATATTTAAATTTTGAGGCCACCCTACTCCTCCGTGACTCTGGGCAATGCATAGATAAAAGTGCAGACAACAAGACATTGCAGGTGTCTCTCTCTTCATGGACTTCAATTATATTCGCTCATCTTACATATCATTACTTATTTTATTTACCATAAGAGGATCAGTGCTTATGACCTCCTGAAATCATTTCAAGGCCTTTCTATTAAGAGCCAGTGTACATTCTATCTAACTAATACATCCAACACAATTAAGGTGCATAATTAGACAATAAATCCAAATATTAAAAAAGAAATACTATAATAAAAATTTTATAATAACATCAATACCATAATTTTATTAAACTCTTTAATTAAAACAATATTCTAAACCTCTCCTATTATTAAGTTTTAAAGCCAATCATTTTTAAACATTTTAACATTTTAATCTCTTATCAACTCTTAAACCATTGCAATACTACCATCTCATCTTATGTACCTTGCAAAATCTTTTTTTAAAAAAAAATTATACTTTATCCATTATCCATAAAAATTCCTTTTTTCCATTTAATTTCAAAACATTGTAGCTTTTCTCCACCTTTTCCCTTTCTTTCTTCTCCCAACAAACCTTTCTACCCCCCTTCTTCTAGCCTCTGCCTTACCGGCTTCCCTTCTCTGTCGATTTCTTTTCCCCTTTGTTTACAATCATCATATTGGTTTTTGCACTTTATTTTTCCCTTTCTTAAATGTTTTTAGATCTTAAGTCCTTAAGTCCTTTAGTTTTCTTCTTTTCTCTTCTTTTCTTTTCTTTCTCTCTTCCTTTTTTCTGGATGAAATTCTGAGATTCATTAAAGATGGCTCCTTCCTTTCTTTCTTGTTCCTCTGCTGTCTTCATCTGTTGTAATTTTTGTTGATAATTAGTAAGCGCCATTTCTAAGAAAAGGAAAGCTTCTTCCACACCATCTTTACCATTTTTTTTTTGCTTGTTCATATTCTTTTCTTAGTTCCTCAACAGAAAGAGCCATTATAAATCTTTTCTTTTCTTTCTCCTTCTTTCTTCTTACAACAACCAGAATATTCAAAAGAAAATAAAAAAGATAAAACAGTCCCAAAGTTATCAATCAGTCCAAACCAAGGCAGAGTTCTCACTTTCTCCTTCTGGGGTAATATCAATCAAAAAGAAAGAAAGTCCAAATCTGTTTAAAATCTTATTACAATATATTCTAGTCTTCAAATCCTTAAGGCATCTGCTCCAACAAAATCTTAGCATACAAATATTTTCTTTTTAATCCTCTCTCTTCCCACTCATCGCTTAAAACCAATTTCCACCTAAAAAAAATAGGTTTCTTAATATCCAGTTATTTATTCCGTAGGAAAAGAGGGAAAGCTATCCTTTCAGCACCTTCAAGCAGCCGCTTTTTCCTCTTCTGGCAGGTATTATTCAGAAAGTCATACTTTTCAGGAATTTTATTAAATATGTCTTAGAGTCCTAAAAGCCAAGAAAAACTTTCTCCTCTCAATCACTTTCTCCACTTCCTCCTGCGCAAACCTACCCGGCTGCCAGCTTCTTTTGGCGGCCATTACTGGACCGGCTGCCTGGGAAAAGGTGTTCTGCCGGCCAGGGAGGGGGTCTGCAACACCCCAGTCCCTTCTCCGGAACCTTCAGCTGCCCCTGCTCCCTGCTTGTTGCTGCCACTGGAAGCGTCCGGTGTCCTGCACATTTAGAGGCTGCCTGTGCTCTGCTCCAATCCCTTCTCCCTTGCCGCAAGATCTTTGCAGCAGAGAACCAGTTTTAACCGCCATAAACTGAGGTTTGACAGTTTCATTACCTCAGGAACGCTACAGGAGGAAAGGAGATCCATGAGGCCCTGTAAGGTGGCCTTCCGATCCCCACATCCTGCACCTGCAGCCCTGAGACCAGGGAGACGAGTTTCACAGCCCTGTGTGATCACCCCAGCCCAGTCCGTCATAAACCAAATTATTGATATTTCTTGAAGTGACACACGACCCGAGGAAGGCTACACTTTTTCCTGATTTTCGACACACCAAGCTGAAAAGGTTAGCCATCACTGGTTTAAGGTGTCACCTGTCTTCTTTCTCTATGTGTGGCATCAAGTTACCAGGCACGTTCGTCTAGGAAAACTGACTGAGTATATAATAGCCCACATGGTCCTTCACTTACACCTGTTTGTTTAATGACTTTTCAAAGTTACAATGGCACTTGAAAAAAGTGACCATATTTTCATACTTATGGCCAGTGGCAGATTAAGGCTCACTGGTGCCCTAAGCACTGACAAATCTTGGTGTCCCCCTCCTTTGTACATACTGTACAAATGAAGCCGTATTCTCAACTTTGTGGTGCCCCCTTTGGGCCTGGCGCATAATATTTGGATGATGGAAACCATTTTTAATGTGCAGATGAG
The DNA here is from genome assembly GCF_049901735.1 of Notechis scutatus. Taxonomy (NCBI): domain Eukaryota; kingdom Metazoa; phylum Chordata; class Lepidosauria; order Squamata; family Elapidae; genus Notechis; species Notechis scutatus. Next base: position 192,700,173 of record NC_142009.1, on the reverse strand, counting down.
ATGGCGGTCATATCGTTCATACAAGGGAGGAAACTTCAGACCTCATCAAAATATGCCCCACAAATATTCCTTTTAAAAGTAAGCTAACATTAAGTGACAGTTTTATGTTCTTTCCTTTTGATGCTTCACTTTTCCTCACTCAAAAGAAAGCATTTAGAAGGAGTATATATATTTTTTTTTCCAAAAAATTGGTTAAAAGTATTTTGAAGTTAATCTGGGAAGTGGAGAATCTTATATATTTAAATTTTGAGGCCACCCTACTCCTCCGTGACTCTGGGCAATGTATAGATAAAAGAGAAACAAGACATTGCCGATATAGAGGACAGTGCTGACCTCCATTTCAAGGCTATTGAGCCAGTGTTGTTCAAAGACATTTTCACAGTCATTTGGGCAGCATGACGTCATGGAGCCCTGTTAAACTTCCCATCGAAATGGGACCTATTAATTTACCTGCATTTGCTTTTGAACTGCTAAGTTGGCAAGAGCCAACTCACCCATTGCATGGCACTTGGGTCTTGAACCTGTTTTCCAGCTGACAAGCCCAGTTTTCCAGCTGACAAGCCCAGGGTCTTAACCGCTGAGCCACCTTGCTGCCCTAGAGTATTCTGAAGGGATGTTAATTTTCTCTTTATGAATCCATAAATCCATTTGCACTTTGGGTGGCACAATAAGAAACAAGTGACCAACGATTAGTTGCCTATTTTTTGAAATTTGACTTGGATGTTTGTATAAATTGCAAATATTAGTTGCTTGCTTGCAATCTTTTCCATTCAAGGATTATTGGCTTTTTCATTCTGCCCTTCATCCATTTGTGCCCATAGGACCATGCACATTATAGCATTGGAGGGCATTACAGGGAAGGAGCATCTGTACATATTTCATTCCTCCTGGGTTGTGTTTAGATGGTTTTGTCCTCAATGACCTTATTTTTCATTACAGTTTTCGTTCTGTTATTAAGCCTGTACTGTGAGAAAGGAATGGAAGCCACACTCAAAATCCTTCTGGATTGCAGCAGCATATAGCCTCCAATAAACAAACAAACAAAAGCCAAATAAATATTCATTTCTGTCTCTTTTGCAAAGAGGGGGGCGAGTGGCAGAGCTGTAATAATCTGGCTGCATCACCATTTGTTTATGTACTTAATTTTTATGCTGCTTCTGTAAAACCAACTTTAAATGGCTCACAAGTTCAAAGAAAACTACAAACAATGTAATCGTATAACAAAACATCATACACCTATTCAAAGTGTCCAATTCTCACAAAACACAACACAAAACACAACACAAAACAAAACACATATGGATGCATTCAAATTGGATGTTAGCTTGTCAACTATAAAAAGTCAAATCTGTCATTCCTTCAGTTTGAACTGGATCTTCTGGAACAAACAGTCCTCAACTTCCCACATTTAAAAAAAGGTATACAATTCCTCTCACATATTAGACAAGAAGAGGTAGTCTTGTAGAAGAAATGCCCTTTTCCCCCTTTTTCTTCAAATCATGTAGTCCTACTTTATTTTTTATCTTGGATACATGGGAAAATTTGAAGTGGCTTGACTGTCCAGTTCAGAATTATTATCTATTACCTTCTGGGTCATAAGCAACAATGTATGAATCTACTTTCGTTAGGATAATGACTAATTTCTGATTCTAAAATTCCTTATTCCTTTAACTGATTGTGATTGTGTATGTATACGTGTGTATTCAAGTACTAGTCCCAGAGGTGGTATTCAGCAGGTTCTGACCAGTACTGCAGAACCGGTAGCGGAAATTTTGAGTACTTTGAAGAACTGGCAAATACTATCTCTGACTGGCCCCACCCCCATCTATTCTCTGCCTCCCAAGGATCTTCTTTTGTTGCCCTGCACAGGAGAATGGAGCTGGAAAGCAGGTTAGTGGGGTGGAGAGGGAATGGGGATTTTGCAGTAACTTTCCCCCTGGAGTGGGGTGGGAATGGAGATTTTAAAGTATCCTTCCCCTGCCATTCTCACCAAGCCATGCCACGTCCACCAAGCCACGCCCACAGAACCGGTAGTAAAAAAAATCGAATCCCATCACTGACTAGTCCCTGCAGTTTTCTTGGCAAGGTTTCAGAAATAGTTTCTCTGCCTCTTTTCTAGGGCTGAGTGAGAGTGACTGGCCCAAGGTCACCCAGCTGGCTTTGTATCTAAGGGGAGACTAGAACTCACATTCTCCTGATTTCTAGACTGGTGTCTTAATTCTCTATCTCTACGTATGCTATGTATGTATGCTATGTATGTATGTATGCATGCATGCATGCGTGTATGTATGTATGTATGTATTTTTTGTATGTATGTATGTATGTATGTATGTATGTATGTATCTTTTTTGTTGCAGCTACAACTGTAGCTTTTACAGCTTTTTAATTATTACATGATGGTTTACAGAAAGATGCTTACCATATTTTGTGATTTATTATGATGGTGCTTACTGTATAATATAACCACTATGAGAAGAAGACAGTGTAAATATAATTACTATTATTTAGCAGTTATTATTACTCATGTGTACTCAGCATGGAAAGAATAAATACATTTGATGCCTCCTGAACTAATACAAAAATCACTGCAATAAATATGCTTTTAAAATTATACCCTGTTATGTTTTCTGCTCGTATTCCTTTGATTTTAGCATGTAAAACAGCCAAATGTATCCATAGTGACATGGTGCTAGTAGAGATATCTTTTCTTTATACAATGGATGAGTAAACATGTTCAGTGTAGAAATTATCAACAAAAAAACCTGAGCTTCTTTCAAATAGTTTTTGAAATTGCAGTAATCTCAGCTTGTTTAATATTAAAGATCTGTCTTTTTTTCCAAAGATTCCAGTATGTTTCCCTGTACATGTTAACTAAGGGTATCAAATGGAGAACAATCTGGTTTTTAAATCCCCCAATTTAGTGTTAATATTATTTAGTGGGCTGTTTTTGATGATTCTTCTGCTTCTGATGATTGCTAAATGACATGAATAGAGGGGCTTGGTTTGACTGTCACCATTAGTAAAACGTGTTCAGAAGATCCTCAGTTAGGATCCACGCGTCCAACTCTGAAAGTGTGGCTACAGCTTTGCAGAAAATTTTCATGTCCTTTTAAAACCATGCTGGGTATTTTACTGTAGGAAAGGTGGCAAAAGCGAAAACTGCATGAAAGAATACCACGTGAAAATGTAACCTCGTCTCTAGATGTTGAAATATATGTTGACTTCAAAAGTACATTGGAAACTCTCTATAGTATTGCAGCGATTTCTCCTGAAGCATAGCAAAAACATTAGTCTTGGAATGGAAACCTACTGCTCTTCCCCTCACCTCTTCACATCCTCCTCCCCACGTCTGTTTCCTACTGATAGCTTTTAATATACATCCCCTTAATGTCTTCCAACAGGAAGTAGACATTGAAAGAAGTTTGCCATCACCGGCATTTAAAAATCAGCCTGGGAGCCATTCCATCATTCCTGTGAGAAACCCAGAAGCAAAAGGTGGCAAAACACTTTTTGACAAGATGTCATCAGAAAACGTTCAGAACAACAAAGCTGAAGGTTAGCATCACTGCTTTTTGATCTGATTTCTTTGTTTTCCTACCATATACAAAATAAGAAAGACCGTAAAACAATATGTGGGGATTTTTTTCTTCTTCTTTACCAACAGAGATTCAAAGCAAAATCATGATGCTGATAATATGTGCAAGAGATTTCTGTAAAAATAGTATTAGATGCTCTAAAGCAACTATTTATTTGACATTCTGGTAATTCTGAAAGGTGGCTTTCACAGTGCAAAGGGGTTTCTGTAATAAAGCATAAGCAAGAAAAATAACTTGATATTGTTTTCTTTAAAATTGCTTACCTTGCTTTATGTTAGAATATGTTAATTTCACAGCCAAAAATATTGCAGGTTTTTTTTTTAAAAAAAAAACCATTAGTAATCATCTAACTGCTTTCAGGAAAACCATCGCTGTGAAATAGAAGCTATATTCAGTAAAATAATGAATTGAGCTTTCTAGTTTGGAAAGAGAGCAAAACAAATATTTCTTTTCTTTTTTCAGATGATCACTTGAAAACATATTTAGCAATCTTAAAATTGAATAAGACAGAATGGTGTCATGTTTCAGGAAAACTATTATTCGGGAAACACTTTTATGTATTAACCTTAGGAATATGTTTAAACGTTAATACCTTGTAAGCTTCAAATGGCAGAGTTTTCAATATATTCCCAATTCATACAAAAAAACCAAAATATTTGATGAAACTACGGTTAATATCTAGCAATTCCAAAGTTGTAAGATTGGATTTTAAGGTAATTTAACTTAAAAAACGGCTTTATGTTGGTCAAAACTACCATTACACAGAAGATTTCTCTTCGACTATAAATGTTGCATACATAATTACATAATGAATCCTTCTGAGCAAATGAAATGTACTTTTGGAATCAGATATAAAAATCACAAAAATTTAAATGCCTCATTAATTTAATACAGTATTAAACTGAATTAATTTTAAGAGAGTCGGTGTAGTAGAAACCTAGAGCAACATGATTCCCACCCCCACATAGCCATTCTTACTGAGGGATAATCAAAGCCAACTCCCCATGCAGGGTTATTATAAGGAAAAGTTGGAAGGGAACTGCCTTCAAATATTAAATATATAAATTAATTATTAAACTTCTTCATAATTTAAATACATTGGTGTATTATAAGGCTTCTATATAACGTTATGCTACTTAAATTTCATTAACTGATTGGAGTTATACAATATGTAACAGGCTAATACATGCATTTCAGGAAAAAGTAAACAAGTTGGACTCAAGTCATTGGAAGTTATTCATTTGTTTCTTCTAATGCATTGGTGTATGCTTAATGTATGGCTGAAGATTGCTTGCACCCTAAGCTGGTGGGAAGGAGTCTATGATACATTGGCTTGCAAAGAAGATTCTGGCTGCTACAAGCACACCTTGCATAAAACTGTGGGCTTTAGTGTGACTTGTGGTTTATTGGACAAAAATTGCCAAAATGTATGGGTTTTATTCTTACCAACAGCAAGAAATATTTTGTATGGATATGACTATGGCCCGTAACCTGGCCGATGCTATCGCTTTTATATGAAAAAGCCTTGATTATCCAAAACCATGATGGATGGTAAAGTCAAAATCTTTAGGGCCATAATCATGACACATGGAAGATTGTGAATTAGAATGCATAAGGATCCCCATTAACCCATTTAAATGTGGGCAGTTCAGTTGAGTGCCTCATTGCTATTGACAATAGAAGGCAACTCAATCTCTTGATGTTCTTGATTCTGAGCAGCATCTCACTGTCACCCAGCCATGCAGGTGTCCTTGGTTTGCCAAAGAGCTCTGAGAGACCAAGCAGCAGAAACAATGCCTCAAACACTGGGAAGAAAACTGGGAAGAAAAAGTTGACAAGTGAACCCAACTGAGCTCACATTTGGGCTTTCATTATGGCAATAAGGGAGGCAAGGCATCTCTGGCATCTGTTGATCTTGTTAAAGCCTCAATGCTGTATTGGTGAAGTTTTAAATGAAGACTAGGATGATGTCTGGTCACATTACCTGAGACTACTTTAGGCCTATGTGTTCTATGATGAAGTAAATAGAATGATTTATGCTACTGCCGTAGTGGACTAAAGCCATGCACTCTTGGATTCTGTGTGAGGCTGAAGCATAATGAACTGGATTCAGAAGACTGTCAACCCCACATTTTAGGAACACGGGCATAGCAACCTTGGAAAAGTTGTGATGTGTTTCCTCTTTAAGACAGCATCTCTGTATCTGAACAACTACTCTCAGTTCCAAACCTTCCTTTTTAGGAAAAGGTTGCTTAGACTGTGGGGTCTACTATAGACTTTACTAGAAGTAGGGGACATGTGGAACGGATCTAAGAAAATTTAAAATGGATAAAGGGGACAATTTATTTTCAAGTATTATTTTTGGTGAAAGTGCTTGTGAATAAATTGGAATTAGACAAATGGTCCAGATCTTTATGGGAATGCTTTCTCTTTATTATTAAAGAGTGCAGACAATTGATGACTCTACAAAACAAAAGATAAAGGCAATATGAGCCAGGTTGTGATGCTGCTCATTGCTATAGTGACATGGATTGTGATGTGGGTTGAAACTACAGAATGTCATTAGAGAAGAAAGTGTCAAAGGCACAGGAAGAGGGGAAAAAAGAGGTGAAACAGCCTTTTTTCCTGTCCTATAGACATTTTCCTTTAGGGATTATGACATTATAATGACAACTGGAAAAGCAGTAAGAACGGAGAAGAATTGCTAGAGCAGCCCGTAGAGAAAAGAATTATACTGTATTTGTCTCAGAAAATGTTTCAAGAATTGGGAAATAAATGAGCAGAATCACTTGATACTAAACTGATTAAATAACTGGATGACAAACTGATAGTTTTGAAAAAGAATGATGAAAGAAGGCATTAAGAGAATGACAAGCTCTGTAAAACAAATGGCTGGAGAGGTAAAAACAAGTTAATGACAATATGGAAATTTTTAGTAAGACAGAAGTTAGAGAACTAGATCATCTAACTTTATTGGAAGTGAGAGAGAAGGAAATTTGCTTGAAACTTAGAGCATCCCAATGAATTCTGATGAAAACATTGTTAAAGCCCTCGCAATTTCTTTTAATTGGGGAGAAAGAAGATATGAGGTGGAAATGGATAACATTTATGGACTAAATTCTAGATTTTCTACTACAAGAAATGTTCCAAAGAATGTTTTGGTGTACTTTGTTGGGAAGAAGGAAATGGATCAAGTTTCACAGCAATATTTTATTACGTGATTGAAGATTGACAACACAGATATAATTGTTCTTAAATAAATTATTGTTAGAATTTTGCATAAGGGAAAAAAGGGGATTGATTATTGTAGCAACAAAAAGGATAATTAATCAAAATAGTGGCATTTTGTAATTATTGCATGAACTGCAATATAACAGAGAGAAACAGTAAGAATTTGTAGTACACAACGAGCCCCTTTTGAATAATGAGAAATGAACAAAAAGCAGTATATGATTATGTGTGTAATTGCTTGCAAAGCCATTTTTCTTCAGTAATTTTCATTGATACACCAGGAAACACATTTGTCACCAACCTGATTCTTGCTAAAGTTAGGAGTTACAGAGTTTTTGCTACTGCAGTAGCATTATCTGGAATTGCAGCAACATTGACGCCTGGTGGTAGGATAACACATTCAAATATCTCTCAAAATGAACGAAAATGCTCTTTGCAACATCTATTAAAAACTCAAGCTCTGCAAATTTTCTTCAACGTGCTGGGATTATTATCTGGTATGAAAGTCCCATGATTAGGAGGGAGAGCTTTAAAGCCACAGATTAGACTCTTCACAATATCATCAGTGCTACCTGGTATGATTAATGAAATGTCTGCAATAAATATAGTCTTAATAAAACTATATACACACATGTAAATATGTATGTGTACTGTATATGTGTGTGTACACGGACACCATTATCATTCTCTTATATAAATACAAAGGTAGGAGGAGTAGATTCAAAACTTACATGGGGCTAATTTGTTATGTGTCTCCAAGAAGTATTTGTAGAATACTGAACAAAAGAGTATAAGAGATAATGATCAAAATTTGTAAGTGTGGCTTTATAGGGGGCAAGGGATGTGCAAATCAGATTTTTACTTTTCAACCTGTGTATATGAAAACATACTGTATATTACTACAAATAGGCTTGAATTGCGGAGCTGAAGGTTGACTGTTGAATATGATAAGAGTGGAATATGATATAAATAAAAAATGTACAGGACTAAATGGAGGGCTTAGTAAGTAGTTGAACACAGAGCAGAGTGTAAAACAAGGAGCTGAAATGCCCTGGATGTTTCTTGTATATATGGATAAAGGTATAAGGAATATTTGTGGTGATCTTAGAACTGTGTTGGTTGGAGATATGCATGTTTATACAAATGATACTATGTTGGTAATCGGGAAGCTGAATGATTTTCAGCAAATAGATTGTATGATGTAATAAAAATATAGTTCTGAATATGACTGTATCAAGTTCTCGTGTCTATGAATTACACGTAATTTACAAAATCTAGAGCAAATAGATGAATGTTGATAGAATGTTTACAAAAAATGGATAGAGAAAGTTTAAGACATGCCCCTGTTGATAGAAAAAGTAGTGGTTATGTTGGAAGGAATGAAACAGAAATAGCTACATATACAAGCCTGCTGTTGCTCATTTGTTACATGGAAATGAGAGTTGTTTATATCATGAGAAACATAGAAACACATTAGATATTGTGAGAATGGGATACTACAGAGGCTTATGTGGTAAAATAAGAAACAGTAGAGATGGTGATAGGGTCAGGAATGAATGGGTCCTGAAGGAATGTAGATTGAATGCAAAATAATGAGGTGGTTGGTTCACAGCGAGAAGGAATAAAGATCAAATAACTACAAAAATGTAAAAGTTTAAAGGGATTGGATCAAAAGGAAGATGAAGACCAATAAAGTTGTGGGATAGAACTGATATGGTCTTCAAAAAAAGAGAGATGAGAAGTTTAAAAACTTTGAAGGAGATGCTGGAAAGGCCGATTAGCAAAGATAAAAACAAACAGAGAGGTATTCTGAATGGTGCTGGCATAATTAATTATTGCAACATTTCCTTTTCCTTTCCCATCCTTGTAATTACCTGGTTTATGGTTTCTTTTCCCGTTTCCATGCTTTTTATTATAAAATTACCTGCCCCAAGAAGGAATAAGGTGATGAGTATGTATCCGTTACATACTGCACAGAGATGAATGTTACAATTTATGAATACGATGAGCTGTTTGACAGTTTTCATTTTCTGAGAGATCAATTGAAATTAAAGATGATTGTTGTTCCTTCCATCATCCCAGGCTGTACCGAGTCCACGAGAAAAATCTAATAATTTGGGGGACCTGTTTATCTTGCATAACCACAGGAAGGCACCATGCTGTGGCTTTTAAGCATGGGTTTTGAAGTGAAAGAAAAGCCGCACGGCATATGGCAGTTCCTCTAAATTAAATGGTATAGCAGTTCCCAGGTCATGGTGAATCAGTCAGGTGAAATGACTGCTGCATGCTGAACAGGCCTGAACTGCAGGAAAAACAAAGAATCTTCTGAAGCTGTCAGGCGTTTTGACCTTAAGCAGCTTCTATTCCTCATTCATTGTGACACTTCACAGTGGAGCTTGGAACAGTCACAGCAGTTCCTTATCAGGCAGCCCAGTTTGCTTCCTGCTTTTTTGCCAGGCAGCTGGTCAAGGTTGATGGCCTGGAGACAAGAAGATGACTCAGTCGGCAGTTAAGCCGAGAGAAGCCATCTATGAACAACTTAGTACTTTAACTAGAAATTGCATACAAATGTGCATTTTCAAGTGGGAAGGTTCTATTATCATGCTGAGAAGTAACTTTGGGAAGAGATGGTTTTCTGTTAATAAGCAGCAGGAGAGAGGGGTATACTTGATTTCTCACATTTATGATTTCTGCCTGTCTCTCAATGTTTACCCCATTACTTCCTTGACAGTGGGTTCATCCATCCATCCATCCATCCATCCATCCATCCATTCATTCATCCATTCATTCATTCATGCATGCATGCATCCATACATCCATGCATCCATACATCCATACATCCATACATCCATACATCCATTCAATCAACCAACCAACCAATCAATCAATCAATCAATCTGTATAGCCATCCATCTCACATATGTGACTCTGGGCAGCTCACTATAGTTCAAAGCAACAAGAACAATGAACAATATAAATAGAAACAGCAAACACACAACCATACTAAAACCCTTATAAAACCTCAATACAAAACACCCAGCAAGTGAATATTGTACAAGCAATGTATCCCATTCAGTATAACTCTTGAAAAGGCTCAGCACTATCACTGGACTTCCAAACATAGCAACAGAACCAGATCTTCAGGTCCTTCCTAATGACCAAAAGAGTAAGAACCTATCTAAGATCTGCTCAAATTGTAACACTTGTGTTGTATGCCATCTTACCATAATAGCAGACTTGGAAAGGACCTTGGAGATCTTCTAGTCCAACCCACTTCTCAAGCATGAGACTTATACCAAGGGTCTTCAGACTTGGCAAGTTTAAGACTTGTCGACTTCAACTCCCAGAATTCCTGAGCTAATATGACTGGAGGAGGAATTCTGGGAGTTGAAGTCCACAAGTCTTAAAGCTGTCAAGTTTGAAGAGCCCTGCCTTATACCATTCCAGACAAATGGCTGTCCAGTTTCTCCTTAAAAGCCTCCAACGATGGAGCACCCACCACTTAATTATTCTCACTGTTAGGAATTTTTTTCCTCAGTTCTAGGTTGCTTCTCTCCTTAAATAGTTTCCATTCATTGGTTCTTGTCTTGCCTTCTGGCGCTTTGGAGAATAGCTTGATTCCCTCTTCTTTGTGGCAGCCTCTCAAATATTGGCTCACTGCTATCAAGTCACCCCTAGTCCTTCTTTTCATTACACAAAAACAAACCCAATTCTGGCAACGATTCTTCATATGTTTTAGTCTTAATCTTAATCTCTAGGAAAGAGGGAAATCATTTGGCATGGATTACATTAACATGGCTTCCATCAACTTTTGAACTATCACTTTGATTAGTTGGATTTTGTCTTGCCTCAATCAGTTTAATTGATTATTACAAACAGCCAAGTATGGGAGAAGCTGATGTAGTTTCAGGACAAAAGACTAAAACAAGTTCATAAGCAACAGTAGAAACAAAACAAAGTATTTGCAAAGTCTGAGCATTATTAAATGACTAAGTGGACACATCCTGATAGTTTTCTGGAGCAACAATATAAAAATGACTTGTCATTGCTGCCTTCTGGAACATTTTTGTAATTTCTCAGTCCAGCCTATGGGATTCCCCAGAAGTCTTCCTTGTAAATTCTAGCCAGTGCCGACTTGCTTAGCTTTCTAGCACAGATAAGGTGGGCCAGGGGCTGCCATTTTCTGACAGTAAATTGTATGATTCTCATGGAAAAGAGGAGGACAGGGCTTAGTCCCACTTTCAGCTTCAACACATAACTCTTGTATGTTAAGTCTACATATGAAGAAAAAAATTCCCTGCATAACTGGAAGGTATGATTGTGAGAAAAAGGCAATTAAATCTACACTATAGTTGGGGAGGAAATGAAATCTGCTACAGATTTCAGTCTGAGTAAATTGGATGCAATACATTAAAATGGATGTAGGTGTTGTTTGGCAACAATAAGCAGAGCATGGTACCACACATACAGTGGTGGGATTCAATTTTTTTTACTACCGGTTCTGTGGGCTCGGTGGGTGTGGCAGGGAAGGACTGATCCCCATTCCCTCCTCACCCCACTAAGCTGCTGAGCTCTGTTCTCCTGCAGGGCAACAAAGAAGACCCAGCCGAACAGCTGGGATTCCCTCTTCTTTGTGGCAGCCTCTCAAATATTGGCTCACTGCTTTCAAGTCACCCCTAGTCCTTCTTTTCATTACACAAAACAAACCCAATTCTGGCAACGATTCTTCATATATTTTAGTCTTAATCTTAATCTCTAGGAAAGAGGGAAATCATTTGGCATGGATTACATTAACATGGCTTCGGTCTTCCGGTTTGTCGGCTTCGCGAGCGGCAGGGATTTGCGAAGCTGCGCGATCCCTGCCGCGCTAGCCGTTTTTTGGGCTCCGATCCGGACGGGTACGGAGCTAGGCTGCCTGCAGGGCAGCTGAAGGTAGGGGATCCGGAGAGGGGTTTGGGGTGTTGCAGACCCCCTCCCGGCCGGCAGAACCCCCTTTTCCCAGGACGGTGCAGCGGCGGTCCGTAATGGCCGCCACAAAGAAGCGGCAGCCGGGTAAGAATGCGCAGGAGGAAGTGGAGAAAGTGCTTGAAAGGAGAAAGTTTTTCTTGGTTCCTAGGACTCTAAGACATATTTAACAAAATTCCTGAAAAGTCTGACTTTCTGAATGATACCTTCGAGAAGAGGAAAAAAGCGGCAGTTTGATGGTGCTGAAAGGATAGCTTACCCTCTTTTTCTCACGGAATAAAAAGTGAATATTAAGAAACCTATTTTTTTTTAGGTGAAAACTGGCTCTAAGCGATGAGTGGGAAAAGAGAGGACTAAAAAAAAAATATTTGTATGCTAAGACTTTGTTGGAGGAGATGCCTTAAGGATTGAAAGACTAAAATATATTGCAATAAGATTTTAAGAAATAGATTTGGACTTTCTTTTTTTCCGATTGATACTACCCTAGGAGGAGAGAGTGGGAACTCTGTCTTGGTTTGGACTGATTGATAACTTTGGGATTGTTTTATTTTTCCTTTGGAATATTTTGGTTGTTGTAAGAGAAAAGAAAAGAAAATATTTATAATGGCTCCTTCTATTGAGGAACTGAGAAGGGACTATGAGCAAGCAAAAAAAATGGTAAAGCTGGTTTGAAAGAAGCCTGCCTTTTTTTGGAAATGGCGCTCATTAACTATCAACAAACATTGCAACAGATGAAGACAGCAGAAGAAGAAGAAGGAGAGGAAGCCATCTTTAATAAATCTCAGAACTCACCAAGAGGGAAGGAAGAGGAAAGGAAGAGAAATAAAGGACTTAAGATTTAAAAAATATTTAAGAAAGGGAAAAATAAGGTGCAAAATCAATATAATGATGGTAAACAAAAGGGAAGAGGAATACGACAGAGAAGGGAAGCCAGTAAGGCAGAGGCTAGAAGAAGGGGGGTAGAAAGGTTTGTTGGGAGAAGAAAGAAAGGGAAAAGGTGGAGAAAAGCTACAAAGTTTTGAAATTAAATGGGAAAAAAGGAATCTTTTTTAGGGATAAAGGATGTATAATTTCTGCAAAGAGATTTTGCAAGGTACATAAGATGATATTGTAGTATTGTATTAGAAATAGAAAACTTAAATGGCTTAAGAGTTGATAAGAGATTAAAATGTTGAAATGTTAATAATGATTGGTTTTATAATTTAATAATATGAGGGGAGATTTAGAATATTGAGCTTTAATTAAAGAGTTTAATAAGATTATAGTATCGATGTTATTATAAAATTTTTATTATAGTATTTGTTTTTAATATTTAGATTTATTGTTTAACTATGTATTTAATTATTCTGGATGTATTATTCAGTTAGAATGTACCAAGCAAAATCGGATTGGGTATTAGGTGTTATTTTAAAGATTAACTTGATTAATTTAGTGGGGAGATAGAAAGGCATCACACTCTGATTAGTGATTTCAGGAGAAATTTCTTTTTTTTTTTATAAGGAATGAGACAAAGGTACAATAAAGAATGGACAAAAGATACAAATATAATGACTCAAATTAAGATGATTAATTAAGATAGAATTAAAAAGAGTGAAATATGGGGAGAAGTTAATATAGAAGACTTAGAATGGTAAATAAAATAAGTAATGATATGTAAAATGAGCATGAATACAATTGAAGTCCATGAAGAAAGAGATACCTGGGTCCAAGTTACTTTCCAAAAAGATCTTTTTTTATGTTTTGTGTGTTGTATATATATGTTTTTTGGGGGGGAGAGAATTAATGAAACCTTGCAGAAATATAGAATGAGAATAATGGTAACTAAGTCAGAAAGAAATAGATGAAATAATAATAATAAAATGGAATAAGAGTAAAGAGAAATAAAGAGAAAATGGATAAGAGGTTTTTGTATGTTTATATGGAAATGGTTTAAAATAGAATTATAGTTCATCTGACTTGTTAAATTTATAATGGAAAAAGGTTCAAATATGTAATGGATAATGATGACTTGTGTGTTTTGAAAATTAATAAAACTTGTTTTAAAAAAAAACATGGCTTCCATCAACTTTTGAACTATCACTTTGATTAGTTGGATTTTGTCTTGCCTCAATCAGTTTAATTGATTATTACAAACAGCTAAGTATGGGAGAAGTTGATGTAGTTTCAGGACAAAAGACTAAAACAAGTTCATAAGCAACAGTAGAAACAAAACAAAGTATTTGCAAAGTCTGAGCATTGTTAAATGACTAAGTGGACACATCCTGATAGTTTTCTGGAGCAACAATATAAAAATGACTTGTCATTGCTGCCTTCTGGAACATTTTTGTAATTTCTCAGTCCAGCCTATGGGATTCCCGAGAAGTCTTCCTTGTAAATTCTAGCCAGTGCCGACTTGCTTAGCTTTCTAGCACAGATAAGGTGGGCCGGGGGCTGCCATTTTCTGACAGTAAATTGTATGATTCTCATGGAAAAGAGGAGGACAGGGCTTAGTCCCACTTTCAGCTTCAACACATAACTCTTGTATGTTAAGTCTACATATGAAGAAAAAAATTCCCTGCATAACTGGAAGGTATGATTGTGAGAAAAAGGCAATTAAATCTGCACTATAGTTGGGGAGGAAATGAAATCTGCTACAGATTTCAGTCTGAGTAAATTGGATGCAATACATTAAAATGGATGTGGGTGTTGTTTGGCAACAATAAGCAGAGTATGGTACCACACATACAGTGGTGGGATTCATTTTTTTTTTTTACTACCGGTTCTGTGGGCATGGCATGGTGGGTGTGGCAGGGGAAGGATACTGCAAAATCCCCATTCCCTCCTCACCCCACTAAGCTGCTTTCCAGCTCTGTTCTCCTGTGCAGGGCAACAAAAGAAGACCCAGCCGAACAGCTGGGACTCAGGAAGCAGAGAATAGATGGGGACAGGGCCAGTCAGACGTGGTATTTGCTGGTATTCCGAACTACTCAAAATTTCCACTACTGGTTCTCCAGAACTGGTCAGAACCTGCTGAATACCACCTCTGCGCATATAATTTTGGGGAAGTTATTTTGAAAAAAAAATGATTTTGGAAAGTCTGCATATAAAATGTGATTTTTAGCATAGTTACACATTTTAGGGGGTGTATTTATTTGAAAAAGATAAAGATTTGTGAAAGTTTTATATAAAAGTCCTCATATTAGGAAAAATAGAAGCAAGACTAAATACATTTTTTCCAGCATTTTTTAAAGGTAGAGAGAATACAATGATATAGAAAATTCTATGACATTGACATAGACTGGATTTAGATCCCCGCCCACAACTAGAGAGTGAAAACATGGAGCTGAGGACAGCAGTCATTCATACTTGCCTCCGATTAGGTGAAATGGATCTTTTCAGCATGTGTGAACTTCACTGCATCACATTTTACAGGTTCAAATAACAGCAAAATGAGATTTAACAAATCTTTTGATTTGGTCTGTTTGTGCCCACGGACGGAAACTCCAGTGCAACCTTATTCTGTCATTCCCAAGAGAAAAGCTGCCTTTCATCATTCTTTTGTGACATAAATCCATAGAAGTGTAGGTGGTTTGAGAAAAGAATAAGCAGATTGCTGTCATAGAACTAAAATCTTACACTTTGTGCATAAACCAAAATAGTATACTCCTCAGTTGTATGAACAGATTTTTCAAGATTTCAGTAAGGGAAAATGAATGTTCCTGAGACATATGCTCTTAAGGAGAGCATTGCCTTGTTTTTCACAATTAAAATTCATAAATCAGGATCCTGAACAAGTCCAACAAATTCACTCATATTATAATGATTAAGTTGTCTCACTAGTTCAGGAACAATCAAAACATTTTAGCCGAATGATTTCACATGATATAGCATAAGGTCTGAAATGCAATTTAATAACAGTTCATTTTTCTTTCCATGACATACCAAACTGGACAGTTAAATCATGTTGAGAATATTTTGACATGTGTATTATTCATATCCATTTCTGAAAAAGTTACTGTGAAACTATTGTCACAGGGCTAAATTTTTCTTCCAGATTTCCCTCGTTAGCTATAATGAATCAAAATTGATAGATTAGTCTGTTCATAACTACAAGAGAGTAAGTTATTGTATTTGTTCCAAAGTGACATTTCTTGGAATTTTATTGTTTCGGGATTTTTTTTTTCTTTTCTTTTTTGCTGCAATGACCTTGCAGTGAGATGGATGGCAAATTTAATAAATAAATAAATATATAAAAATAAAAATAAAAACACATTAGTGTAGGATAGGCAAAAGTTATAGGTAAATCTACTGGTTGATGACTAGTTTAAGGCTTGCAATAAATTAAGGTGATATATGACTCCAAATTTTTCAGCCATAGTAGCAGCAACCACAAAAGACCTACCTCCATCCCTAAACTTCTGTTAGAATGAACAAAGTTAGTGATAATTAAGGATCAATGTTGTGTAGCAAAAATCTGTGACTAAAACAGGTAACTTTCCTTCTAAAGGTAAATATTTTTGCACAAGGTTCTAGTTGGTAGATCTCATAGCCCTGATTAAAACAAGGTAGGCTAGTCTGAACATTAACAGCAGTTCTAAGCCTGGCATCTAGGTAAATTTGTGGAATTGCATATAGATTTGCAAATATCAAATTCCCCAAATATTCACGTATATTACTGGCAAGGCTTATAGAAAAATTGTGATGCAGATTAGCTTTATCAGCAGAGTTTGAATGTACTCAGTGATTATACAGCTATCCTGAAATACATATGGAAAAAGTCAGAATGCAGGAAACAGCCAGGATTTTCTCTTATTTCTATATTACAATTTCTTGTTTATTTCTTTACTACTTAAGGTGTCAGGATTCATCTCTAGTAGAAGAACAACAAAGTAAAGAGGAAGGACACTTTCTCCTTCCTATATAATATTAAATTTTTCATTGAACCATTGATATTGAAACTGGATAATAAACCTGGGGAAAATGAAAACAAAAACAAAAACAGAATATTGGTTGCTGGAGTCCAAACAAAGGAAAGACTAAAAGTATTTTTCCTTATCCTGAAGCGTCTCAGATGCATTGGATGAGATGTCTCTGGAGATTCTCAATTCTTCAGGTCACAGATACTGTCACAGATCAATCATCCTTTGGGACATTGGATAAGATGATGTATCATCCCTAGCCAAAATGAGGAGAGAGGAGCTAAATTGGTTAAGCGAAGAGATGAATTGTGGTAACAAATTATGCATGCTGTGTAAAAAAAAAAAAAAGGTACATTTGTCCTTCCAAAACTTGAGATTTACCAGTGAAATGGATTATTTAAAAGTTTGAGATATTCTTCATTTGTGGAATTAATTAAATAAGATGGGATTGCTTCCCTTGAAGGCCCTGAAAAAATTGGAGAGATGCACCAACAAGAGTCTCTTCATGGCTAAAACTCATCCCAATATCTCTAACTGAACCAATATCTCTAATCCCATATGCAAGAGCAGTATCTTCCCAGAGAACTGACTGCAGGTGGCCTTTCTAAATTAATTGGGAGTTTTGTAAAAATTTAACTCCACTTTAGAAAGAAAGATGCACCATGTCCTGTTTTATTGATGCAGGAAGTTGGAGAACTCGCATCCATTAATCTCCATTTTAAACAATCTAGCCAATGCAGAGGTTATGGTTGCCTATAACAACTTGGGAAATTCCGTTTAATGTTCTGCTACTAAAATACTTTTCATGTCTTTCCCCATTTAAGAGTTAAATGGGGATAGGCTCTGTACCTATCCGTCACCACAAAACAATGTGGGCAAGTTATTTGCTGTTCCTGTTGACAATCTCTATCCTGCCTCTCTTAGCCCTTTCAGCATACTGCCAGATTCAGGGAAAGCATCCATCAGTCAGGCTCTGCAGTAAGTATGGGAAGCATCGCTCTGTGCTGCTTGTCCCACTCCCCCACCATTACTCTAACTGGACATCTCCCAAGCTATTATAATGTGAAATAAAGACATCAGGGCAGAAATAGCTCCAGAGGGCAGCGAGGCGGATCCTGTCCTGATTGAGACAACCAGCTAGGTCCTATAAAATGGGAGAACTAAAACTATTGAGTGTTAGGTTAGAGGATTCTTACTGCTTGTGATTAGTAGTAGTTGGGAGAGCAACTGAAACTGAAGAATATGAACTCAACTGAAAGAATGGGGGGAAATGGCATATAAGCAGACAAAGCTTAACATCACTATGCTCAATCTTTTCTGGATAGTGCAATCAAGAAAAGCTGGGGTGGGAAGTGTTAAGGCAAAGGTAGACTTAAGAATACAGAATATGGAATTGCGGGGACCTTTCACAGTTACTGCACAAACTGTGGATAACAGCTATGGCCAAGAAGGCCTTTGTATAGTTCCATTTGGTGCTCTACTTGCACCCTTTCTAGATTGTGGCACCCTCCAGTCAAGGCCTTGCCAACTGTTGGATCCACCACTGCAGTGCACTCTACATGGGGCTGCCCTTGGAAAGCACTCAAAATCTTTGTCTGGACCAGAATAAGCAGCATGAGTGGTGGTGGACCTGTCTCAGCATGCTCAGATGGCGCCCCTGCTTCATGAGCTGTACAGGTGTCCAGTGTGTTTTTCAAGATGCTTTATCGGGCTGGTTATCACCTGTAAAGTTCTAAATGGTGTGGGGACATGGTTTCCATGGTTTCTACCCACAAGAGCCAACAGACTGGGTGCACTGTGAGTTAAATAGTGCCATCTTTGGGGCGGAATGGGACAATTCAGCATGGCCATCTCGCCACGGCCAACTCACTGTAAAACAATTTCATGTGGGATAATTCCACGCAATAAATATTATCCCCCAATTATTTCCATTGACAAAGATGAAAATAATGTCAAAGAAACAGTGGTGGATAACATTTATCATGGTGAGTTATCCTGTATGGAATTGTCCACAGTGAGTTGTCTCCTAGCAAGTTATCACATGGCAAGTTGGCCACAGCGGATTGGCCGCCGAGGACCTAGGAAACATTCACTAGCTTTTGCTGAGACTGAACTGTCCAACTGCCAAACTAAAAGCCATTAAGGAAGTTGGCTTTACATAAAGCAGTATGCATGAATGCGCTCCAGCTCTGAAATATTGTTTAATAATCATAAACATTCGTTTTTATTATCTTCCCAATGCCTTGTGAATTAAGCTGGCTCAGATGTTCCTTTTTGTTTAAAGGCTTCCTGGGAAAATCAGCTTACATATTAGTTTAAGCTTCCCACTAAACTACTCTCCTTTTTGTGGAAATGAAATTCTTTAGAACTACTTGGCCATATTAAAGCCTCACTAATGCTCATTAATTTCAGAATTTCATGAGAGAGAGGGAGAGGCAGAGGCAGAGATTGATTCATGTTTTGATATTAATACAGTTAATGATGCACATCAAAGGAATAAAATCCAAATAAAATTGTACTACAGATGTAAATGAAGATTCGTCATAGAGTATCATTTTCTTCTCTGGAACACAAAACAACTACATGTTGCAGTAGAAATGATTTGGCCTTACTAATCTTAAGCAATGCGGTTGTGGTTTTTCGTGACTAGAAATCTTTCAGGCAGTTTTAAAAGTAAATTGCAAACAGGTGCAAACATGGAAGGGACTAGAAAATAAGAAACTCAATCAAATTGAATTTGATTAGCTTGTCATTAATTTTGCACATTATTAAAATTTTTGCACATTTCCTGGGTGGCTGGGTGAGTGACCAGATAACTCCTAAATCCTCTTGCATCACTACACTGGTGGGGAAATGTTATATTGACAGGGCACTAGTTTTGTACCAGTGTGATGCCAGAAGAGAGAGGGAAAACCTATGGCTGGATAATTTGAGGTTAGTCTCAAAGATAGGACTGAAAATATTATAGACAAAACAATCAGTGAGAACAAAAATAAACAAAGGCAAATAAACATCCTACTTTTTCTTAGATCCTTTACAGAATTCCCACCTCAGGATTTCTTTTATTTTTTTTATTAGGAAAGATTCTCCAAGCATATTGCAAGGTTCATAGGAAAAGAGATTAATGGCCAGAATTTTCAAATGGTGGACAGAAAAGTCCAGCTCTTCCTTCTCATCAGTGGTAATAATGTCCAACATGATGGACTGGGCAGAAAAAGATCACAAAATCACATCCTGTACATCAGTGAATAAATGGAGAATCTTTGATTGTCAGACATACTGTTTTCCTGTTGCCATGACTGAGTATTCATTTGAAAACCAAAGAATAGACCAGAAAGGGCCCGTATATTTCCAGCATACCTTTGACATGGTAGAACATTGACTATTTGATGAGAATTTCCAAGTGTAGGAAGTTCAAGAGGTAGACGGTCCTGGTAATTGGCATTTCTTCACTGGATCACTGAAGAATCAATTACACACCACCTTGTTCATACTCCTTCAGGCAAGGTATGCATAAGCAAAGTTGTTTTTTCCCCCTGAACATTGTGCACATCGTATGAAATTCTACAGCAGCTATAGCAGTGAGGAATCGTGCTGTGTTCCCATCAGGCTGCCTCTGTGCATCTTCAGGAGCTCATGGCAGAGAATTATGAAATGGGCATACTTCTTCTCAGCATGGAAATCCATCAATGAGGTCCTCATTGTTCTTTCATTTCCCATGCAGGTTTCAAAGGCTCCACAAGTACTTTCATTCTCTTTCCTCTGATGCAACTCCGCTTGCTCCAGAAAGCTGACGCTGCTGATAAACAATAAAGACAGACAATAAACAATTCAATTCTTTAAGAAGGAATGATTTTTTTAAAAAAAAAATCCCCAATGTTTTATATATGTTTGCCATAACCATTTTTTTTTAAACTTTGAGGAGAATTCCACTGTTGAAATCTTCGGATGACTCTAGCTGGAGCCATGTAATTCAACAATCTTTCGCCTAGGGGAAAGCAGAGCAGAGAAAGAGAAAATGGGAATAAAGAGGGAATCTCTTTGTGATTAATAGGATGAAAAATATCAAGTTGATGCTTCTGAGGATATAGCTACAGCCCAAAGGTGCTTTTTCAATAGGCAACTGTACTTTCTGTTTTTTCTTTGAAGACACTTTGCTTCTCATCCAAGAAGCTTCTTCAGTTGAGAATCTCCACTGACCTATACCTATAGCATTTACATACTCAGATATTCAGAAGTGCTCACAAAACACAAATGTAGAAGGAGAATGTATACAAAACCATTTTTTAAAGATTGCTGGGAAATGTGTTAATTAAAACAGCACTCAAAAATATGAATTTTGAGAAAGCATGTGGTGGTGCAGTGGTTTGAATGCGGTATTGCAAGCTAACTCTACCCACTGCCTGGAGTTTGATCCTCATCAGCTCAAGGTTGATTCAGCCTTTCATCCTTCCAAGTTTGGTAAAATGAGAACCCAAATTGTTGGGGGCAATATGCTGACTCCATAAACCACTTAGAGAGGGCTGTAAAAGTACTGTGAAGTGGTATATAAGTCTAAGTGCTATTGCTATTGCTTTGTGCAACTGCTGGTGAATTTTCACGCTGTATTTTGAGTTTTCAGCCTTCATTATATACTTGTTGCTTCTGATATACAACTAATACAGAGACAGGATTTGTGTAATTGATGGGTAGCAGCAAAGAATGTTGTGGGAGTGATTGGGTTGACACATTAAATTTTGCTTCTTGTGCTCTTGGCCTAGTATTGATTCCGTGATGATTATGCCAGTGGTAGCAATGGGATAGTAACTGCCTCGCATATCAAGACTGTAGGATTGACCTGTAATTTAGACAATTTAAATGCTGTCAGTAACTATTAATTAGTCATTACCACTGACTAATCTTGTTCCTTGTTAACCAGAATTATGGTTCGGGAAGATAATGCATTTTTAGCACAGGAAATGAAACTAAAGTGGGAACAGCACATTCTCATCTAATAAAAACAAGAAATGAATGTTGTTAGCTGTGCACTTACAAAGGAAGTTAAGGCTAGGATTCAGGAGGAAAAATATCCACCCTAAGCTATGTAGAACCATGGCTTCCAGCAACCTTGAAATTATTTGAAGTATTAAAAGTAAAACAGAGGCAGTTAAGTAGAAGTAGTTTCTGGTAGATCAGCACAATTTAAACAATGTGAATAATTGCATGCAGATGAGTTCACCTTGTACTTACATTGCTTTATAACAATGTCACCCCCAAATTATTGCTCATTTATAGCACTTTATGTGTGCCAGAGGACTTGGATTCTTACACCTATTGAAGGAAATTTATTTCTGCAACATTTAATTCCATGCATTTCTTTTATCTGACAAGCATTTTAAGAACTGATATCAGCTGCCATGTTTTCTCCTTGACGCTTTTTAAAATTAGAGTATTTTTTTTTAATGATCTTGCCTGATATACAGTATTATGTACATCATACACAGACAGATTGCTTTTCAGATTATTTTATTTTACAGTTTTGCAACAGATAGATTTATTCATTTAGAGTTTGGTCAATTTTATTCATGTACTGTACAATTATCAAAGTACAAACCTCTGAGTATAAGAAAAGTAGAATGAGACTGGTTCTGGTTTAACACATCCGGAGTACAGATCTATGTTATACATAGTGTTATAGTTCTCACTCCATAAATATGTGAAAAAACTGTCATTGTCCTTTCATTGCAGACTTTAATTGCCTCAAGCAAAACTGAGAGATGTAAATGTATGTAACCTATCTTTGATACTGTTTGGGTCAGGTACATTCATTGCTAAAGGTCATATTGTGTATATTCATGGTTAGATTATGAATTTGCAAAGAGTAATACAAAGAACAACTAAAGAAAAATCAACCGTCTACTGCTTCTACACCCTTCTGAACACTCGTACACAAATAGTCTCTGGATTATATATTTAATTGTGGCCATGGCCAAATAAATTAAAAGCTTAGTGGTTGTTAGGAATACTGGGACTACAATAATTTTGTCCAACAATAGCAATAGCACTTGGACTTATATACTTTACAGCCCTCTCTAAGCAGTTTACAGAGTCAGCATATTGCCCCCAACAATCTGGGTCCTCATTTTACTGACCTCAGAAAGATGGGAGGCTGAGTCAACCTTGAGCCTGGTGAGATTCGAACTGCCAAATTGCAGGCAGCCGGCAATCAGCAGAAGTAGCCTGCAGTACTGCACTCTAATCACTGTGCCATCATGGCTCATCAAAAATAGATTTAGAAGGCAACTAAGTAATTCTACTGGGCTTCCCAATGCTCTAAATCAGAGGTCTCAAACGCAAGGCCCATGGGATGCTTAAAACTGGCCCATGGGGATGGCTTGTAAATATCTAAGGATCGGCCCGTGGTGCCTCTGCCAGCCAAAACAGGCTGCTTTTAGCCAGAAGAGTGCTGCAGGAGGCCATGGAAGCAGAAAATGGATTGTGTGGTGGCCACCTGGGGTCTCCACACAGCCCGTTTTCAGCCAGCCGAGTGCTCAGGGAGGACTGGCTTCAACTGGATTACAATTATGTTGCCTCAAGTAAATGCCTGATCTGGGTAGAAAACAAGCAACATCATATGTTAATACTACAGTTTAATGCCTTTACATACTGTAGGTCCATTTAATCTACAATCAACAGGCCCATCTATTCAGTATTCTGTATTCCATATTCTGTATTCTATTCTATATTCTATTCTGTATCTGTAATTGACAGCCATTTCTATTTACTATCCTGGAAATTTATCTCTGCTGTTAAGATCTTGCATTATTATGCTATTTTTGCTATTGTATTTTTATTATTAGTCGAATAATAAAAACACAACAGTATAAATAGTTTTCTGTCTGAAAAGCAATTTACTATTAAACATGGGTATAAATTTAGAAATAAAAGGTTTCGTAGAGTATGAAGAATAAGTAATAAATGCTTGCCAGTAATATTTGGTAAAAGAGATAGGAAAATGGTTATAGTAAAGGACTGTGGAAAGAAAGAAGAGAATGGGAAAAAATGCCTTTTGAACCTGTGTCAAACGCCCACCATGGCCACACCCAACTCCAGCCACCACCACCCGGCCCTCTGAGGTCAAACACATCCCTGATGCGACCCTCAGTGAAATCAAGATTGACACCCCTGCTCTAAATTGTCTGCCTAACCAATCATAATTTCAAAAACATCAATTCATGTATGAAGCCTAACCCTCTTCTGCAAGGTCTTACAACTTTGTAGATCATGCAGTGCTACCTATGGAACCAGATTTAACAAGGAATTGACTATGAAGAGAGACTACTCCTTGGGTAAATAAGGCAACAAAAATTGCAATTGCAAAATTGCAAAATTGAGATTCTCTGCTCAAGGAACCAGAACAGTAATTGTAGGAAAATATATTAGATAAGATTTCTTGATCTCTTGAGGAAAGTTAAATCTTGGTCAATCTTAGAGATGACAACATTATGCAAGAGGTAATTAGGGGTTATGCAGGGAGGCTACAAATGCCCATGGCTTTGTATCAGGAGGGATCCATGTTGCCTTGGAAAGGAAGCCAGCTAGACTTCACAGCACACTTTATATGTATTTTATTATTGCATTTTCTTTTATCTATTTTATCCTGGATTTAGATCCTGATCAATTTTATTGTGGTTTTAAGACTAATAAATAAATAAGCTATCTACCCAGACAGATGCATAGCACTCAATGGGCAAAAGAGGATAACTGCATGAAGAATGCCCCAAGTGGCTTTTTTATTTTATTCTCTGTTGCATGTTTACAGAGAGAAGAGATTAAAGAGCTTTCTTTTGCACAAGGAGATCCCCCTAGTTCAAAAGAACTGCAAGATTGTAGCTTCTCTCGAATGAGAAGAAAAATGGTAGTTTTATTCGTTGCTATCTTGCCCATCTTTCTGCAAGGGAGGCCCCCAATATTATTTTGAAATAAGATGTATCTCCAAGTGAAGCACATCTGCCATGATGTTTATTGAAGTAGGAATGTATAGGTGAATTGTATAAAGTATGTGTGTTCTCTTGCATTATTTATTTATTAAATTTATATGGCGCCCATCTCGCTGTTAAGGCTGCTCTGGGCAGACATGATTACCTATGCAGATTTTATGATGACTCCTTTCTACTGGAGCTAGAAATAATCTTTCTAATCACTCTGGAATCAGTTGCTTCTTCTCCTCAATGACTGGGTTTTAGGTTGACCTTTTAGGTAAACATTTGATCCTAAATCACACGTGCATGATTGCTAGCCATTTATTGCATGGGCATTGCCTCCCAATCAATTCCCTATAGCACAAGAACAAAGGAATAACTAATGTACATCCAGTGAAATGAACGTTCCTTAACAACGTTCTGCTTCTTTGGTTGATTAAATAATATAAAAGCCATCCTGTGAGTACTGACATGCTACTCCAAAAATCTCATGGGAGGTGCTCAGCTAATATTTCATTTTGGAAGTAAGAGTGCTAACGTGTATTCTGCTTCAGCTCTGATATAGCCAATTTACAGATCCTTCATGAGGTAAGCTGTCTGGGTTATAAATTGGCAGTCAGCAGGCATTTCCAGATAATGGCAATTCCCTGGGAATAATTCCCTTAATCAATCGAGGAAACGCTTATCTCTCTTTATTTTAATCAGTGGATGAAATATATTACCAATTAGGTTCTGAGCACTTTTCAGTTTTCAGGGCAATATTCTCATTCTCAGAAATCTCCAGATACCTTTGGGGGAAATAGAATGTAATCAACCTCACCACCTGATGACACTCGGATTTTGGAGGGGGGATTTTGGGAAATGCAGATTTTTAATATCCTTTTCAATAAAATTGCTGATGACACTTCTTCATTTTATCAAACAGACTTTGCTGAGAAGCTTGAATGTTGTGTCTGCCCAAGTTCCCTTAGCTACAAAGGGAGAGAAGGAGAAATCTTATTTTGTGCCCTGCTGTGCTTAGTTATTATTCTAAGGATTTGGTGGGGGGAAATCAGGGAACTGGGGATCTTGGATTCAATCAAGAAATCTTCTACTGTTTCTTCTCCATTCTGGTCATTAATTTATGTTTTGAAAGCTACTGTCCTATATTTCCATAGTCCTTCCTTGCTGCCTGGATTCTATTTATAAAAACGTGACAAAAAAAAACAAGCCATTTAATTTAGTAGTATCCATCCTATGATACTTTGCTGAGGTAAAAACAGAAAGGGCATCTTCCCCTTTGCCCCTACCCACTTCCACAGTGCATAGTGTTCTAGTCTGGTAAAGTTATTTTTTGCACTTGAGTCAGAAAAAGTTCTGAAGCACATTCCCTCTTGGCAATGAAAAGACAATGCGAATAAACACATCCATATATTTCTGGCTCTTTCATAATGCACCGAGTTGGCTACCAAGGCAGTTGCTTCAATTTCCCCTGACTAAAGAACAGCCAGAGCTTGTTTTGAACTAAACACCGATAACCCAGTAACATAAACTTCTGATGTGTGAAAATGTAGCAGCATTTTCTTTTGTAATACAGACCTATGTTTGGAAACGGCCACTTCCATGTCTGTGTGGTCTACATTCGTTGTAGTATTTTTGCAGTATTCTTTTAGCCCTGTGTAAATGAAATGTTATGAATGAAGTGGTTCTAAAATTAAGCAAACTGAATTTTCAAAACTGCTCTGGAATCAGTTTTCTTCTTTTTATAACATACTTGGTATTCATGCAGATCTGTATAAAAATCAGCTTCACACACTGGAAATGAGGAATGCTTACTTCTTCATAATATCTTATCTTATTCATCTAAAAAGAAGACACCTGTGAACCAAAAACGAGCTCTTCCCACTAAAATAAAAGGGTAGACAGGAAAGGAAGCTCAGAATCCAGACAAAATGTCTGCAAAATAGTCTACTTTATCAACTCTGGGTAGCCAACAACACTGGTCACCTTCCTTCATTTCCATGTTCTAATAAATATATTGCATAGCATGACTGAATCTGGACATGTGCATGTGTTGATAAGTATGGTTTCTAATGTGCTAGTAGGTTAATTCAGAAAAATTAAGGACAAAAACTTTGATTAATTATATTAATAGCTACTGACTATAATCAATTGCCTAAACATAAATCACTCCATTTATACAGCCCATTAGTCTGTTATATAAAATAAACTTACCATTTTCTCTCATTCAACTAATCCATTCTCTTACATAGAAACTGATCAATTCACATCTACAGACTTCCTTCTAGCTGAAACATTGCAAAACAGTGAGAAAAAAATAAAAAAAACAGGTATGTGGAAAAAGGTATATGCATCAGGAAAGGAAGAGGAAGAACAAAAATGAAGGGTAGAATAGCATTAATTAAACAGAAAGGAATTAAACAGAAAGCACTAACTAAAAGAAAGTGATTTAAGTGATATAAAAAGATAAGTTCCACCAGATTGCAGTCATTTGCACCTCCCATTTAGCTGTTTTGAAGACATTTTTCCTTTTTAATTCCCATCCTCATCTTCTTCCACAGGTAATTTTTAAAGGAAAAACTTCATTGCTTTCCTATTTGGAGATAAGATATTATGAAACTTTCTTCAACATTTTTCTGATGTTACACATAATCACATAGTTCCCAATTCATTTTGAACGTGGTGTCAGGTGAAATCTAATGGTAGACTAAAAATTATGTGGAATTCCTATGGGAAACATCATTATTCATATCAAAATTAAAATTGAGTTACCCCTTCTCCCCTCCCACTTAGGATAGACCCTTCATCCTGAGAAATATGAGTCTTTTTTTTGCTGCTTTATTTGGAGTCACCAGTCATTCCAGATTGCCCTACAGAACTAAGACATTGTGAAGAGCATCTTGCTGGTATGAGTAAGCAATACTGTACCAACAAGTCTGATACGAAACCCCACTGCTTGGCTTAAACGTTACCTCACTTCTCTTCCCAACTTCATATAGGGAAGCTCTCTTTAATTGTCAACTTTAAAAAACAAAAAACAAAAACTTGCCTTTCCATATTTGAAAAGCTCTGAAAGATTTGGCTAAGTGCCTTCAGCATTTTTTGTTGGTTTGTTTATCACAGTGGTTCATTTTCTTGAAGTAGGTTTCCCCCTATATGTCCTGTGAATTAACGAATGAGTGCATTGAAGACCCAGGAAAAGGAGTGTTAGCTGGGGGTGGAGTGGACGTCAGTGGGATGACTAGGATGATCAAGGTTTCTTTTCTCTAAAAACAACCATCTCACAAGGAGAAAGCTGGCTCAGGGACCCCTTGATTGACTGCACAAGTGCTGTTATGCCAAGCATAGAGAGATGACAAAAGGCACTATAAGATGGCCTTTACTAGCAGATTTCTAGAACAAGTAGTTGACTCAGGCACCGGCCCTGTACTTCTCAGCCCCTAAAAATAGGTGCCAAGTGCCATGGTGTGCATGCAGGGCTAAAATAAAACCAGCTGTCTCCAGTGACTTGCTTGAGAGAAGGAGAGGGGTGAGTTTCAGTGGAGCTGGTCTCCACTGGATTGTATCTTCAGGGGACTGGGAACTTTGTCTCACAGAGGGAAGCAAGAGAGGATTTTTAACATAGGACTGCCAGAGTTTTCCTTCACAGGTATGCTGCAATCTTTGCCTCTTAACTGGTTAGTTGTGAGCAGGAGGAAATGAAAATTCTGGGTATTTATGTATTTGGGCCAGCAGTGGAAAGAAAATCCAGGTGTTTCTCTTCCTCAGGGCAAGCATTTTTTTAAAATAGTATGTGAATTTTAAATAAAATCCCATTGTTCAGAGTAGTAGCAGCTGTGGAAGAAGGGGAAATCTCAGGCAAGTGGCTTTTGAATTAGAATTGAAGAGAGAAAAATCACTCTTAATGCTTGGAATCCAAGTAATATGCATCTTACTTAGATGAAGCATCTTTTGTCGCAGAACTGCTTCTGTGATTGGCTTTGTTTGGCTTTATTAGTCTGAACTGATTTTCTAGTTCTGCTGCTGTGAACAGAGCAGGTTGCCCTGTGGGATAACTCTGGAAGCTGAAGTAAGTATGAATTTTTGAGCAGCTGGGCCTGAAGACAAAAAAAAAAAAAAAAAGACATTTTGCTTCAAATTCCATAGGAAGTAGAATTAAATTTCTTGTGAGGTCAGATCTCATTTTGTGGGAAGAAACATCAGTTTGAGGGGCAGCCTTCAGTACTGAGCCTCTTAATAAATCCTGTTTATGAATAATAACTGTGGAGCTGGAGTTTAATTCAATAATAAATTCATTTTTTGCTAATATTATAAAGACTAGCTGGTTTTGAGTAAATTTTAGAACATAAGAATGAAAAATGGTGAAAATTTTAGAGAGATTGTTTTCTGAGAACTGAGTTCTTTAAGTTTTTTTTTATTGTACAGTGTGGTTTTTGTTTAGATTAAATATTCACCACAATAACTGATGCACCTCTGTATGATATATTCTTTGCAATCTGTCTTTTAAAAAATCTGATATTTTCTTTGCAATCTGCCTTAAAAAACTGAATAGTGGTAAATAGGATTTTTTGGCCACTAGTTACACATTTCACTGTTGATCTAACATGACAATACATTGCCTATTACTTGCTCCTTCAGTGAGATCATTGCCCTACATTTTGCCATCTTGGCTAATATGGTTGGAAGAAATAAAAATCAGTTTGTTATCCCCTTATCTCTTCCCTGCAAGTATATATTTAAAGACCATTAGCAAGTTGCAATCTTTATAAAAATAGCCATGCTGAAAATAAAAAGGTATGTCCAGCTATGACAAATATAACCCAATAGCTTACTGCTTTACAATTAGCATTGCATAAGGGAGATCTACGGACTATGAGTGGAAAGCTTGCAATGATAACAGATACTGAAACCGCAATCTTTTAATTTTTAAAAGTACTCCACTGCATGACTTTTGTGTTTAAACTTTAGCATGTAATTAAAACTCAAGTTGACTTTTAGGGAGCCCAGCATTTAGCAGAATTTCCTGTCGGATTATTCATTTATGTGAATGTAGCATAGAGAGAATTGGTGGCATCATCGTGACTTTGCTTTTTCTTCCCTTTACAAGTATATTTCAAAATATTATTTTAACAGCCACTACATATTGTACTTTGTATTTATTTTCTACACTAAGAACTCTTCAAACTGAAATGTTAGAAATAAGAATTAAAGAGTAGTGTCGTTCATTTGTAGTGGAGTTTGCATCTTTCCAGAAGTTTTCTTCCATGTTAGCTTTTCTTCTTTACAGACATTTTCTATATTTTTATAACATCTAGTTGGCCTTTGTCTGTACACCATCGTCTCAGACTAAGCATTGTTAACCAGCCTTATTATGTATCAAAACTTTATTTTTATTTGTTCTTCTATGTATCAAATGGTCCCAGAATCATTGCTCTGTTTTAGAACAGCAGAAAGATAATTTTTTTAAATTCTTCATGAAGCCAATTATTTTGGGTGAACAGTCTATCTGCAGCTTTCATTCTAATCATGAAATACTTGTCATCATTCAACATCTGACATTTACAGTAATCATGTAAGGCTGTTCTTTCTTCATCCTTTTCAAGGACCACTTAACCCCTTAATGTCAGATTAGCCAAAGATCAATGATCTGTGTGTATCTGTGTGTTTATCTATATATTTTTGAGAATGATAGAATTATAAAAGGTCCCTGAAGAAATCTATTCTGCATAGATGATTCTCCATAAACATAAGTATCAGCTGAACAGCACTAAGGCAAGAATGCTCCCAACTTGTGTATGACTCTAGATCAGGGGTGTCCAACCTTGGCAACTTTAAGACTTGTGGACTTCAACTCCCAGAATTCCTCAGCCAGCAACTGCTCTAGATGGACACAACCATGCAATTTTCTTGGCAACAGTATGGAAGTGGGTTGCGACTGTTTTCTTCTGGAATGTTTTTATTACTCCCTAGTCTAAACTCTACCCTTCTTGATAGACTCTTATTCAATTTCTGAATAGTTCTAACTCTGCATAGCTTTTTTTGTTGGGACGACGTTACTAGTATTATCCAAACTTGTTTGCTGCCTGACTCCCAATGATTCTGGAGAGTTCACAAGTAAAAACATAAGAAAAATATAAAAATAAAAGATTGTAAAAATGACAAACAGGAACTAAGGAGAAACAAACCACACAGTCCTAAGGGGGCTTCAATCACCCTCACCAAAGACCTTCGAAATTCTTCAAAATATCAGCAGGGTGAGAGGCCATCCAGATCTTGGAGAGAATCTCATTCCAGAGGGCAGGCACTGCTATAAAGAAGGAGCACTTCCAGAGATCT
The DNA here is from genome assembly GCF_049901735.1 of Notechis scutatus. Lineage (NCBI taxonomy): Eukaryota > Metazoa > Chordata > Lepidosauria > Squamata > Elapidae > Notechis > Notechis scutatus. The sequence goes on along the minus strand of NC_142009.1, from coordinate 192,669,186 downwards.
GGTAGATGACATTATTTAATCAAAGGAATCCAGAAAGCACCCTGCCAGTTTGATTTAGCCCGGTAGATAACATGGGAAGAGCTGGTCCCAAAAGTAACCTAATCTCATACTGTCTAGATCTTTATAGGTAACAACCAACACCTTGAGTTGCACCCAGAAGTGTTCTGACCCAACCCTGTTACCAGCAAGAAAATCTCAAACAAACACAGCAACTCAAACCTTCTCAGCTTTAATCTACAAATAACTTCTTTGTAAATAAAAGATGGCTTGCAGCCAATTAGTCCAACCAGAAAAGCCGACAGAATTCTTCAGATAAGCCGGTGTCTCCACACACAATGCTGAGTCCTTTTAACGTTTTTGCTTTCTGCAAAAGCAAAAACCTTTTGAAACCAGGCTTATATTCCCTGGAAGAAGGGGCCATTATGTTGCATCCTTACTCCCGAGTCTCCTGTGCTGCTCCAGCTGTTCTCTTCTATGAATCATCCTGTGCTCATGCGCACTTGGCACAAGCTCCTCAGGAACTTCCTCATCACTGCTGCCAGCCCCCACAATCCCTGAAGGCAGCAGTCCACTCCCTGATGGTCCCGGCCCCTCATCAGAGTCATCGGTCTCCTCAGCCATCTGCACCTGCTGCTGGCTAACCACAACAAGAAGCAAACTGGCAACCAGAAATTTTACATGGCATATCAAGGCAGGCCCATTACTGCCTGTGCTGCTCCATTCTGTCCAGTTGAAGCTTCTAGGTGATCTTCAAGTACAACCTTACACAGAATGTTGCAATAATCACCTCGTGACCAAGAGCCTCCCAATCTAGGAAACAAATGGACCAAATGAAGATATACAAAGGCCTTCTTGGCCACAGCTACCATATACTCTTAGAGCGGGGAGGGGGGTCAAATTGGCAAGTCGAGGGCCAGATGTGTCATACACAGGCCACACCCACCCCAACTCCGCGAATGGGAAAAACATCACAAAAGGTCACATGACGGCAATGTGACGTGGCGAGTGTGACACCCGTGTCTTAGAGGAAGTTTCTCTATCTTGAATGGGGAAGGTCACATGGAATATCCCTAATCTGGATGTCTTAAACACCCACAACCTCAGTCTTGGGAAGATTGAGTCAGAGACAATACCTCCCCATTCTTGTGCTACTTAGAACTCAAAAAAGATGGATGCCGTGATTGCTTACTTACAGCAAATCAGAAAACACATGGCAATTTAATTCTCAAAAATTATACATATGTGATCATCACACTTTATGTGACTTTTGTGCCCTTAAAATGAATTTGCTGTTTATATCCATGTCATTGTAATTTAAGAAATGAAACTAATTCACAGCTGCAAAGAAATCGATCTGCAAGCTGACTGTTTCCAGTAAAATGAATAGGAAATCCATTTTATTTGGGGAAACCCACACAAGTATCAGGATGTTTGTAGTGTAAATTGCGGATGCACTTGGAATTTGCATCTGGCAGAGTGACCAGTGCCTTCAGGAGCTTTAGGCCTGTTAACATTTTGTTTCATTTTGGAAAATGTAATATTTTATATTTTAGTTCAAAGGTAATTACAATAAAACAGAATTTAAGCAGTCTACAGAAGGAAACACAACTGAGATTACAAATGATGAAACAACAATGGTAATAAAACTGAAAAGCAGCGTTAAACCAAAACATATCCAAGCAATGTAAAACATTCCACCAGCAGAAATACAGCCAAACTTTAAAGGCTTTGGCAGGTGCAATTAAAAACAATTTTATGATATTAAACATTTATGTGGATCAGAGCAGAGACATATTTAAAAAAAAAAATCAAAACAATGCAAAATGTTCTTTTCTCAATTGCCATTCACTTAACTTCAAAATATTGGAGAAACTTAGTGAAGGGTTATAATAATTGATCTCAATAATCTGAGTCATCCAAAAGAAAGCCCTACTTTAGATACTTAAGCGTTCTTATTTTAAGAGCACATTTTGATCTGTGCTTAAATAGATTGGGAGCCAGTATGATGGCTTGCCCAGGTCAATAATTTCAACCAGCCTTCTTCCAGCTGGCATGCTCCAGATGTGTTAGAGTATAACTCCCATTATCTTCAGCCAGCATTGCCTGTCCTCATTTGGAATAATGGAAAGTATAATGCAATATTTCTAAAGATGTCTGATTGGAAAAGTTGGAGTAGGTATCTTGGGATAAGTTGAACAGCCAAAAGAATCTTCAGAGCTTGACATGTAACACTATTTTAGGGCAAAAACAAAATGCTCTTACATAAGAGGTAGTAAATAAAGGGAATTTCTTCCATTTGGAAAGCTAAGGGAATATTTCTAATGTTCTTTCTGGTGCAGATGCTACCATTTCAAGCAGGGGCAAAGCCCGAGAAGTTAGAGCTGCCACAGTTTGTACCTGCCCCCTAAAAACACTTTAATTTTTTTTGAAATAGCCCTTCAATTTCTGAGTCTGAAAGCTTGTGGTCTTATTCCGGTTGCTGAAAGACAGTTTGCAGTTGCTAGTCCAATCATAAAAGTTTATCTGAGCATAATTAAAATTGGCCAATTGATCTCTGTCCTGATAATTTAAAAAGTAGCTCGTAGGACATATGAAACAATCAAGGTGGATTTTCATAGCCTTCCTGTGGATTATGGGAATTACAATCTGATACATAGCAGCCAGGCTGGAGAAAGATGAATTTGCATCATGAGAATCTGTTTAAGATAAAAAGAGCATTTTCTCAGAAGTGAATCCAGTGATGAAACATGGCTCTACATTTTGTTTGCAAGTGGTGAAAAGATATATGTGGCCGGCATACATCTTATCTTATCAATAATGAAATCTGAAAAGAACAGATCCAATTATGTTTTTGCTTCTGGATATGTGTAACCAACCTTCCTTCCTCCCTCCCTCCCTCCCTTTCTCTCCCCTTCCTTCCTCCCCCCCCTTCCTTCTTCCCTCACTCCCATCTTCCTTCCTTCCTTCCTTCCTTCCTTCCTTCCTTCCTTCCTTCCTTCCTTCCTTCCTTCCTTCCTTCCTTCCTTCCTTCCTTCCTTCCTTCTTCCTTCCTTCCTTCCTTCCTTCCTTCCTTCCTTCCTTCCTTCCTTTCTCTGATGATTGTCTGGTATAATCCCTGGAGTTTCTTTAGCAAGATTTACAGAATTGGTTTACTCTTGCCTGCTTCTTATGGCTGAGAAGAAGTGACTGGCCAGCTGGTTTCATGCCTAGATAGATTAGATCTCACAATCTTCTGATTGTTACTTTGTGCTTTAACCACCACAACAAACTGGCTCTCAATTCTTAGATTGTACATGCTATCTAAACTTATTCTTCACCCAATCATACCACTGAATGCACATCATTTGCCACAAAGGATCTCTTGAATATGTTATTTTGAAGGAATATTCCAGTAACTGGATTTGCCTAAATACATTTGCAACAGCATTGTCTTCTCAAAAGTCTGATATGTCAGTTTAACCTAAAAGCAAATATTTGGCTTCTGCTAATAATATAACTATAGTCAAATGATCCCAAAACAGTCTACTTTGAGAGACTGTTAGGCTAATTGTATATGGCACCATCCTGTTAGATTCTTGCATCAGTAGATTGTTCTCTAAAAGGATTGAGAATCTATTTAAATAGATGGAACACTACTGCTGTCTTGGCATTAAATGGGAACATTTTTAACAGTCTCAGATGACAAATAATGTTCTTTATAAAAAATGCAGTTACTGTAGAGGTGTTTCTTTTTAATGTATCTGTAGGAGTATTAGGGAGAAAAGAAGTAGAGCATGACATCAATGCCTGATCCTAGATGGCCTTTAAACTTACATAGTTATTTTTCATAAGTTTAAGAACTAATCTTGAATGGGTGCTATTCCCATTGTAAACTTGGCTCCAGATTTTCTCATACTTAACTTCTGGAGAAAAATAAAATAATATTTCTAATCATCACTAAAAAAAAGAGCTTTGTTGTCAACCCATCCATCACTTTCTCTCTGGATTGGAAAGGACTAAGAGTAGGTAGATGAGGGATGTGAAAACATGAGGGATGGGTAAGAAAGAGCAAAGGTCAATGGCTCACAAAGAGAGGAGACCCTCAGAGATCATATTGTCTACGATTCCACATTGACTTGGTAGAGCCAAAGTAAACACTGTTTTTCTAATTCTTATACGCTAACTGTGTGTTGATCACAAGAAGATCCATTTGTTGAAAGGGTATCTCCCTTCCCCAATCTATGCTCACAAAGCCTCATGCTCATACAATGGACAACAGCGCAGCCTATATTTCTCCTTCCAAAGTGGTGCCCCTAGATTGTGAAAAGGGTTGCAGAGTTATATGTTGCCCTCTTGTGTATTGTTCCTCTCTCTCCCCAAAGTGAAAATATAGATTTGTATAAAAGTTCCTAAGGTCTTCTGTAGTCCTCAGTGTTCTACTGGGTGGCTCCACCAACTATATTGTTTTGGAAACATTTGCTTTCACTTCATCACGCCTGAAGAATGTAGGCTAAACTCAAAAGGCAGGCTTAATCTAGAGGTTGTTGATGAGAATAACAGTATAACAGAGTTAGAAGAGACCAGAGTTGGAGGTTTTCTAGTCCAACCCAACCCCTGCCCACCCACAACTTCTGGAGGCCAGTTGTTCCACTGATTAATTGTTCTAACTATCAGGAAATTTCTCCTTAGTTCTAGGTTGGTTCTATCTTTGATTAATTTCCATCCCTTGCATCTTGTCCTGCCTTCATCTGCTTTGGAGAATAGGCTGACTCCCTCTTCTTTGTGGCAACCCTTTAGATATTGGAACACTGCTATCCCTAGTCCTTCTTTTCATTAAATTAGACATCCCCAATTCCTTCATATGTATGAGCCTTCAATCCCCTAATCATCTTTGTTGATCTTCTCTGCACTCTTTCTAGAACCTTCACATCGTTTTTATAATGTGGTGTCCAAAATTGGATGCAATATTCCAAGTGTGGCCTTACCAAGGCATTGTAAATTGGTATACACGTATTCTTGATTCTATTCCTCTATTAACGCAGCCTAGGACGGTGTTGGCTTTTCTGGCAGGTGCAGCACACTGCTGGCTCATATCATAAAGATGATAACCATAAACTAATCTTTGCAAAACAGTTGAGAAGGAAAAAGCCAGGAAACTTGATTCTCCCAACCTGTGTAATTTGGCTCTGCCCATTTTTTAAAAATAATCCTGCCCACTGCAGTCTCTGAAATGTTAACATGCCAAAATGGGAATTGCAGTCCTTGCTCACAAAGGTTCTTCATTCTTGTCCTAAAGACAGATCTCTTCTATACTGTATTTGTGTTGTAGTTTATGTCTATGTAGGAATTAAAGACTTTTACTACATACAACATGGTGACTGAATTAAAACGAAGAAGATCATGGCAGCAAAGTATACAGTTTTCCCTATCACCCAATCTTATGTCTAATACTATAGAACTCTGAGAGCAGTGGCTGGGTATTGATGTATTTATCTTTACAAGATTTATTTTGGGATCTCAGGGTGGAATAAATAATGCTTCTTCCCCTTATTTTCCCACAACACCCAACTGTGAGTTGGTTTGGCCATAGAAAGAGTGGCTTCCATAGCTGAAAATGAACTAGAACTCATGGTCTCCCAGCTTCTAGGTCAGTGCCTTAATCTCACAACTACATAAGCAAACCTTATGTGGCCTCTGTTGATTTGGACATTTCGCGGGCAGCAATCTTTGTTGATGCAGGAAACAAAGTTTTTGAAAACACTGACTGTTTTTCCCTCGACTGCATTAATGGGAAACATTCAATTTCTGGCAGAAAGCAGAACTGGCAAAAGCCCAAGCTGTGTTTATTTTACTTTCTGCACAAACTATTTTGTACTTTAATTTTCATGTTCTCTTGTGGCACCTTTTGAAGAATTTTGGCAATAAGCTTGATTGCATTATGGAGATTCACCGGTTCAAAGTTGTTTTCTATTTTTAATCTACCCCGGGGAGTTTTATTCCTGTTCTTCACTCCTTATGAGTGGTACAATGACAATTACTTGAGATGTCCTTGATGGATGTCTTTACACGTTGCTTAGAGAGGAGAAGCCGAATGTGCAACAACACGTATGATGCACAGTGCTGTCAAAACTTACAAACATGTAGAGTTATTTTCAATAATTGAGCTCAACCACAGCTCAGAGTCATGTGGTACGAGATTCATGGGATTTAATTCTAAATAAAACTTGTTTACGATGGAGGAGATAGAGAATTTAGTTACAGCGGGATATCATGGCGCATAAGATCTTGACTCCTGAACATGGTTGCAATAATTATAATATCAAGTTGCTAGAGTTATTTATTGCCAGAGGTTTGGATTTGAAAGTAGCAAGAACCACTGGAATCATCAGATTGAGACGTTTTGGAAAATTAGCAGGTTAAGACCTTATGGGACTTCAAAATCCAAACAGATTTTGTTCGTAGTATACCTGATATAATAGTTATTGAAAAGAAGAATGTTTGATTCATTGATATTAGCATACTGGATGATGCTAGGATTGAGGAAAATCAATCAGAAAAAAATTATGAAGTATAAGGGACTTGCAGAATGAAGTTGAATGCTTATGGAAAAAGAAATCCATCTTTACACCACTCATGAATGGAGTCCTTGGGGCAATATCTGAAGGATTTCTTGATATTTAGAAATGTTGAATTTAGTGGACCCGAAAATCATAATATACTGTATATATATATTACGGTATTGAGCTATGAGAGCCATGGAAAGATACCTGCTCAGCATTACAAGACAAGCTAGAAAGACCTGCACATGGATTAGAGAACAAATAAAAGTATATGATATCATCAAGAGAGTAAAAGAATTGAAATGGAAATGGGCTGGTCACATAAGCAAGAAGAACTGATGGCAGATGGACCAAGGCAGTCATAGAATGGATCCCACTTGCCATGTTGTTTCCGGGTACAATTCAAGATGTTGGTAATCACCTATAAAATCCCTCATGGTCCAGGTTACTTTAGGAACCGTCTCACCTGGGTGGGACTAATAGAGGCCATACTGTGGATCCTGTCAGTCAAGGAATTTCAACTGGCAGGATCCAAGAGAAGAGCCTTCTCTGCCATGGCTCCTGTCCTTTGGAACATCTTATCCCCTGAGGTGAGATTGGCTCCTACCCTCTTGACTTTTCATAAGTGCTTTAAAATCTGATTCTGCCAAGTGGCTTGGGGTTCCAAATGACTTGGGGAGTTTCACACTGGAAGTGGTTGACTAACTGAAAGCTATTCAGCATCCTCCTTCTCTATCTTGTGTTAATGATTTTACTTTGTCTACTCTGTCATTTTATATTTGATGGTTTTAATAGTTTTAATATTTATTATGTTGCAAGCCACCCAAAATCATTTAAAATGAAATGAGTGGCAAATCAATCAATCAATCAATCAAACAAACAAACAAACAAATAAATAAATAAATATAGAATTCTCTGAATTGGGAAAAGTAATGGGGTTTTTTAAAGATTAAAATCCAGGAAACTCCTTCCGAATATTTTTCTTCTAGTGAACATGCTCATCAAAAATAATTTATTCATCGATTGTTGTTGCTAGAGGGTAGGGGGTTATTGCTTTTTATTGTTTTGATATTGGGTTTTTATCTTTGTAAGAGTCACTGAGAGGGAGTTGGACAGCCATATAAATGTTCTTCAATAAAATAAATAATAAACAAATAAATTCAGGAGGGGAATACAACCTAAACCCTTTCCCATTACTGTATGAGCTATACTGTCATAAAAATATCAGTGTCTATCATTTTTACATGCAGACAGAAAGAGACTGGCAGAGACTTGTGACAAATACAAGGGCTTTTTCACCTTGAGATGAATTATACATTAATTCAAGTTGAGTGACATATTCAAAGAAGAACGTGGATTTTTGTTCTTGTCACTGGACCTTTTGGTGCTACAATGCTGCATTAGTTGCTTATAGGGTAGGACACTTTAAATGAGGTAGTTAAGGAGACTGGTGGATTTCAATCCCCTTCCCATCACTTTCTCAAAAATGCTCCCCCTTCTCTCTTTTATGACATATTGTGCAGAGAGAAGATTTAATATCTACTAGGGTTTTTTTTTCTCTTCCTCATTGGCACTTTACCCACATAAGTGAGATAAGAACAGATGGATGAGAAGAGTGGAGTTTAATGATTTTCCCTGGGTTTTCCTCCCCATTTAAATTGCAGTCTCCAATCACAAATGCCAAAGAGCACAATTTTGCTGTGGAGGAAGGGATAACACCCTCCATGTGTGTTCATCTCCATTCCAGTCTCTCCTGGCTAGTATACATGTTGAAAACTGTTATTTAGCTGAGGGGGAAAGCACACCAAGAAACTGTATTTGGGGGTAGGGCATTCAAGTCAACACTGACTTTTGGCAACTACCTTCGCAGTTTTCTTGGCAAGATTTTGGAAATCGTTTGCCACTGCCTGCTTCCTAGCACTGGTTGGGCTGGTCCAAAGTCACCCAGCTGTTTGTGCCTCACACCAAGATTAGCTTGCCAATGTCCCCTACAATTGTTTTTTTTTTTCCAGGCTATGTATAACGTATATATATGTGCTGGTGAAGGGAATTCTCATGCAATTTCATTGTTCCCCTGCAGCAAGCAAATCAGCCAAATGATAGAATTGCACAGGTAGGTTAGAAGCTTGAATACCTGTAGCAGGCTATAGTAAGGGCTTCAAGGAAGTGGGGCCTAGAGACCATAGATCAAATGCTCTGAAAAGAGTTGGCAAGTGGACTATTTCTCATCCATACAATTTGTGATGAGACTAAGTATATCTTTGCTTTTCTCTCTTTTTGGAGGCTCTAAATGAAACAATTAAAATGATACCTGGAAATGTTAATAATCAGTACTGCTTAATCATGAACAATATCCTCACAATGTGCCTTTCTCCTTCAACTGGTTTAATCTCAGATGATGAACATGATAGCCTGGTCAATATTCTTGGTCTATTTAAGAGCCATAGTGGCACAGTGGTTAGAATGCAGTATTGCAGGCTGATTCTGCTGACTGACTGCAATTTGGCAGTTCAAATCTTAAGCAGGCTCAAGGTTGAGTCATCCTTCCATCCTTCCGAGGTGGGTAAAATGAGGACTCAGATTGTTGTGGGCAATAGGCTGACTCGCTTACAGAGTGTTGAGAAGCACTAGGAAGCGGTATATTAGTCAAAGCACTATTACTATTGTGACTGTTGTATGCATGTCCTTGATTAACTTAAAATCATCTTCAGTATTAAGAAAATGTTGTAATACAGGGACCTAGTTTCAAAGTGAGCCAGGCAGGATTTCAAAACTGGACAGGGCTTTAAAAGAAATAATGACATTTCATCCACAAGAAAACAAATGTGGCCTCTGGTTTCCTTCACCCTCCTTACTTCCATATGCATTCAACTATATTTCTAGGTGCACATACTGTGCAGGATGAATAACCCATGAAATTGAATATTTCTGTATATGCAATTTGAGCACAACTGCTTCTTTTAACCCAGCAGTTCTTTTGTCATATTCTGTTACTTCTCCAGATTTAAATTATGAAGGAGAGAGACAGAGACAGAGAGGGAGGGAGGGAGGGAGAGAGGGAGAGGGAAGGAAAGAGGGGGGAGGGAGGGAGGGGAAGAAGTAATATGATTGAAATAGGAGATTATTAAGGCAGGAGAGATTTCTATTGCCCTGGCAAACATTTGTTATGGGTTCGACTATGCTGGCAATGACATCATCTCTTTTTGGAATATAGAGCTGTGTAATTCTGATATCTTTAATATAGGACTGAGAGATGGCATGGGTTTACTGCGAGGAAAGGAAATAGGATCATTTTATATTTTGGGTTTATCTATTATGTCCAGTTTTCAGGGGTTACATTTATAATAACAATCACCCCTCATTCAGCTGAGGATGGTTATTGTTCTTATGAGGCGTAGAAATCAAATGTATGTTGAAAAACATACTCACAATTTACACATTAAAGATGAATCACTGTACATTTATTAGTAGGATGTTGTGGGTTTTTACTTACTTAAATATTTTCCCAAGATTATTCCACTGCTTCCATTCAATGTGCTTGTCTTCAGCCACGCGTGATATCATACCTTAAAAAAAATTATGCAATCATTTAGAATCTGCTATACACTCAGATAAATACGTATGTCTCAGCATTTGCATCCAAATATTTTTCAAATTCAGCAGCCCGTTGAACGAAGCTCAATATCCTTTCCAGAGCATGGCAGGTCACCTGGAGGAATGCAGATGTACAGCTGGGTTGTTACATAATATTAAATACGCGCACAGATGGTCCAAACGCCAAGTGAGACCCAAGATAATAGGATTATGACAAGAGTTCAGGTACACTCCTTCCACCCCAAACCAGGCATAATGAAGTTGCTGAAGTAGAATTCAAAGGCAGCTCACTTATTAAAGTGGGTATAGATTCTATGGTAATATAAAAGCAGGTAGGCGGTGTTGCTTCTAGCATATAAAATTTGGAGCTGAAATAACCACTGGGGCTTTAGCAAAACTGCCCATGGCCAAGTCTAGAACTTAGCAATTTTTCATGAGTATAATATTGTTTCTTAAATATAACCTGCCTGTCTGAGATTGTAAATGCAGATTAGTGGAGATTTCCATTTGGAACCCAGCTTTCCAGGCCCTCTATTTTACAGGAAAATGATTGATCTCTCGTATTTAAACTCCTGTCTGAAAAAGGCTGTAGAATAGGCTGAAGTTCAACCTCCTCCGATGACATGCAACCATATAGATCAGAGGTGGTATTCAGCAGGTTCTGACCCGTTCTGGAGAACCGGTAGCAGAAATTTTGAGTAGTTTGGAGAAACGGCAAATCCCACCTCTGACTGGAGATTTTACAGTATCTTTCCCCTGCTACGCCCACCAAGCCATGCCCACAGAAAAGAAAAAAAATTGAATCCCACCACTGCATATAATACTCTGAAATGATTAAAAAATGGAAATGTGGATTGGGCAGAGAGGGTGGATTATATATTCCAGTGTGCAATTTCCCATGTGTGTACCTCCAATCTGCTGTACACACACACACACAACTTTATATGAGTCATTGTGCATATTCTGGCATGGCAGGTGTTTTGTAAAAAAAATAATGCATTTTTGTATGGCTTTTTTGATAGTACATACATTGTTTTCTTGAGAATAGCATAATAATTTGGGAAATATAAAATTTTCTCCCTCTATATAATATTCTCAACTTCAAGCTAATTTTAAAATGTCAGAATCTTCTTGAACACATTTATAGAGCTTGTGCTCACTGTTTGATGTCCTTTTTTCTTTTTCATGTTGACATATTTATCGGCCAGAATGTGTGGAAGTATAGAAGCCAGCTCTTGCTACTTATCATAACTGTGTACCTCAGTCTTGCCTGCTCAGCTCCTCACTGAATATAAACTAAACATATTTAGTTGTAGTAAGTGATGCCCATGAAACATGGGGCACAGTCCACACTCCATTTATGCTTCCTAACAGTGGTAGGATTCACTTTTTTTTTTTACTACTGGTTTTGTGGGCTTGGCTTGTTGGACATGGCAGGGGAAGAATATTGTAAAATCTCCAGTCAGAGGTGGCATTTGCCAGTTCTCTGAACTACTCAAAATTTCCACTACCAGTTCTCTAGAACTGGTCAGAACCTGCTGAATACCACCTCTGCTGCCTAATGTTGTGAGATTGTACCTCTGAAATTTAGAGAGAAGATGCCCAAAGTCTGAAACCCTCTGCTTTATTGCCACCTGTGACCCTCTCCAAGAAACCAACATATGGACTAAAAATACAATTTCGGAGAGATGTGGGATGGTACACCTAGTTTTCGTTGGACAGAATGGGTTTTTTATATGTAAAGATGTTGGACAAGCCCACTCCTGGACACACATTTGCATTTTCACATATTCAGGTCAATAGAGGTCAGGATAGGTCTAATGTTCCATTGAAATCTCTCTGTAACCATCTCTTAGCTAAAAGCCCTCTTGAGCTTTCCTTGTATGTCCTAAAATAAATTGACCAGCAATAGAATGTTGACTATGCAAACCCTGTGAAGGGAGTGAAAGGTCAATTTTGTTAGAATAACAACAACAACAATAATAATACATAGAAAATAAAGAAGTTAAACTGCTCTGAGACTTTAGACAAACAGGGACCTGCCACATAACACCCTGGACTTAACAGTTCTCGATAACAAAGACAAAAAGGTCTTTCTTTTTTGGATGTGGCAGTGCCTGGAGACAGCAGAATAGAAGAGAGAGAACTGGAGAAGATAATAAAATACAAAGACCTACAAATAGAAATAGAATGGCTATGGCAAAGGCAAGCAAGAGTAGTACCAATAGTAATAAGCGCCTTGGGTGCAACCCCAAAACAATTGGAGCACCACTTGAACACCATAGGCATTGACAAATTTGCCATCAGTCAATTGCAGAAGGCAGCTTTACTTGGAACAGCTTCCATCCTGTGATGATATCTGTAACACCATCAAATACCCAATCTGCCAACCCCAGGTCCTTGGTAAGGACTCGATAGGTCAACAAAAATGCCAAACCCAGTCTGAACATCTGGCTGACTGTGCAATGATGCTTATGCTTATGATTATTATTAACAGCAGCAGCAACAAAGACAGGGCCTAGGCTGAGTGGCAAAACCAGGCAACTTAGTTACGGTAGATGAAATTGCCTAATTATTATTTCATGTTTCACCTCCAGAAAGACACAAGAAAATTGTAAGATTTGAGGCCTAACACATGCAGGATAAAAGATATGAAAATCTTTTAAATGAAAAATGAAATCTATTTCATTTAAATGGAAACCAGGTGCAAAAATGAAAAATAGTTCCCATTCATGCTGCATATTTTGAACGTGGCAAGGAGTTGTATAAAATTTCTTCACCTAGAAATGTCTGTAAAATGTATATTTTTCTACATAAAAATACACTCCATCCCCATTCCTGTTATGCTCGTGAGACTTTTTTGTTTTTTACTGAGATTGTGGTTGATTTAAACCAAAACCACTCTTCCTACATTTTGCTTTGCCACGCTTCTCTTTCACTGATATTAATGCCGGGATATAAATCTTTTCTGACTGATGATTCAAAATAATTAAAATATAAAGTATACAGCAATCAAACATGCAAGACCAACAAAGAGATCAACATTCTCACTCAAAATCTTGTGCAATCTGGAGGTTCTAACCTAAAATCTTACAGGATTTGGTTGTAATATAAGGTTTTTGACATTTAATTTTTGAAATTAATTATGGCAGGAAATGTTACCATTTACATTAATGTTTTAAAATGATGAGATTGATGATGGCATGATTATTCTTATTTAAAGTTATATTCTCAACCACGTCTATTTTTTAAAATATAGATTATTGTGATTTATAGTAAGGGAGAAATAATAGAAGGATATTTTTATTTCAAATACTGAAAATATCACAAACTATGATGAATCAAATTCACCAAATTATTTCCTTATTCTTGGAGCTTAATAAAAACAAGGGATGGGATGATAAGATAGAGGAAGAAACTGGATACTAGTGAAGATGAATTCCTAGAAATATGGCATAGATTTAAGTGTTTTTAATTGTGCTAGATGATGATTAGGTTTGCTTTCAAATTATGTAAATCTGAAAGTATTTGGATTGGCCTCCAAATAAATGCCATAGCTCTAGACACATCTACCACTGATTATATTTTTTAAACATTAGAAGAAAAGCAATGCAATTTTCTTTGGCTATTCCCTCTTTCTCATCCCTCTTTTTGTGTTAAAGTTTTAATTCTTTTTTCCCTGCTCCTTTCTATCTTCAGTGAGAAGATTGATGCTGAAGCTTTAAAATGTAAATTTTCTGAATTCTAATTGAATCTTTTTTGTACAATAATACAGTAAGCAGAAAATCTTAAGTATTAGCTTGAGGAATACACATAGGCAATTTCTCACTGCTACCAGCTTATAATAATAGATAATTCTAATATCAGTAATGGGCAGACATCAGATAGGAGTGAGAGTAGGCAAAAGGAGTCACAAAAGACTCGTGTTTGTTGTTTATTTTCAGCATAGCTGCCTCCCCTTTCTGTTACTGGAATTCTCCATTGGATTAAGCAGCCTTTTGTCAGTGAGAAACTCTGTTATAACCAGTTGAGATATATAAGATTCAACCAACATCTGTATTCCTTGAACAGTGTATTCAGCTAGAAAATTGTAGGTTGTTTTTGTCCCCAAAAGGATATACAGATATTACTTTGCTATATCCTTAGAGGGAAGTAGCTAGGTTCTGCTGATGCATAAGGAATATTCCAATAAATACAGATTACAGGTTGAATGTTTTCCCACTTCTGGAAGAAACATTCTTTTTACAGGAATTGAATATTAACTGAATAAAAGTTTCCTTTACTGTCCAAACTTTTATCTATGCTTTCCAAGAGGTGATTGGTGAATTTCATGAGCATGAACTTTGGGAAGTAGGTTGATTATCAACAAAGAGATTATAAATAAACCATTTATTTTCCTTATTTCCATCGTAACCAGGAGTCCAGATCTTTTAAGATATCTTATGAATTAAAAATGTTTCTTTGGTTATATCGGGAAGATAGAGAAAGCGGCAAGAAGAGATTGCTCAGTGCTGTATGTGAATACCTCTAAGATGCTAGAGGTACATAGATTGATTTAGTGCATGTTCTTGGCACATCTAACCCACAGAATATTATCTGCAGAGAGTCTGCCGCGGTATTCTCAGTCATTTGGTCAGATGCAAGAAACAGTACTTTCACTTGCAAAATAGTCTCCAGAATAGAGAGCACAGTTTCTAGGATGGAATTCATAGCTAGAATAGAATAGTATTAGCAAATTTGTGGTAAAAGTTGGGCTTGCTTGCATCTGTAGTATATACAAGCATCTGGAACTGTTATGAGTTTGTAACCTTTTCTATATTAGAAAAAAAAAGTCACTGCCTATGCCATGATGGGTAGTAAAAGTTATCCATCTGGCCATTTGCTGACAGCCATGTGAAAGAGTGCAGGGCAAAAATAAGAGAAATAAATGGTAAAGAGCATGAATGAATGAATAGAATAAAAGAGGGGAAACATAGAGAAGTTGAATTGGATGCTATAGATGCATAATGAAAGCAGGGGAGCAACAGCTTAGAGATAGTTGCTATATATTTAGTGATAGCAATAACTCCCGGGCATGGCGATAATAGAAGAACCAATATGCCTTTTGGGAATATTGACTAATATTCTGAATGATTGTTCTTTTTTTCATGCGATGAAAATTAGGAATGGGATGAAATAGGGCGTGCATAAGTGCACCATAGTGCCTCCCGTCCCTGTCCTATTGTCCCCATTTAATCGTATCTATTTCCTGTATTCTTACTCATGATTATACTTGTACCTATTATTTTGTAAGCGATTGGCAAATAAAAAAAATAAAGAAAAATAAAACTGAAAAAGTTATTGAACCATTCAGTCCCAAGAGTGAATGAGAACAGTGACTGTTGATGGCATATGACTAGGAAAAGATCTGGTTCAGATGCATGCTTAAGAACACTCATAGGCCTGTATTTAAGTTTTCATGGAAAAGGAATGTATAAAGAAGCACTATTGTTTATGAAAAATAAGTGTAAAAAATACAAAGTTGATGTTGAGGTGTGTTGGATAGTTCAGGGTCCCCAATCGCCGGTCCGCTGGACCGGCACCGGGCCGCGGAACAAGCCTACCGGGCCGCTGGTTGCTGGGCGCCGCCATCTTTTTGGTAAAAAAGCAATTTTCGTCAAAAGATGCGCGGCGCATTAATGCTGGTGAGCTTTTCGGGCAGAAAGCCATTTCTGCCGAAAAGCTCACCAGAAGCGCTAAGTGCCGCTCATTTTTTTGAAAATCACTTCGTGACGTCACCGAAGTGATTTTTAAAAAAAAGATGGCGGCGCCCAGCTGACGCCGGAACCGGGCGCGGCGCCAGCTGACGCCGGAACCGGGCCGGGCGTCGAAAAGGTTGGGGATCCTGGGATAGTTAGTTTTTGTAAAGTCAAGAGTGGATCTCCCCCCGCCCTCAAAAAAAGGACCTGAAAAAGAATAAAGAAACAAAAGTGAAAGTAGAACTATAAGAACAGAAAACAAAGGTCTGTACTGCATGAAGTGTTAGATGATAAATGAATCTCTCAATTAACAGAATAAGAGAATAGGAAGGGACCTTGGAGATCTTCTAGTCCAGCCCCCTGCTCAAAGCAGGAGACCCTATATCCGTGATGGTGAACCTATGGCACGAGTGCCACAGGTGGCACGCAGAGCCATTTGTGCCGGCACATGAGTAGCAGGCAAACTTACTCACTGCACATGCGCGCACCTCACAGCTGATTTTCGGCTGGTTTGAAGCCTTTTTCAGCCTCCCAGAGGCTTGAAAAAAAGCCTCTGCAGGCTTTACAGGCCAAATAATAGGTCGAATAATGTTTTGTCACTTCCTGTATTTCCGGAAATACTGGAAGTGATGAAACGGGCCTATTATTCATCCTGCAAAGCCTGCAGAGGCTTTTTTCAAGCCTCTGGGAGGCTGAAAATCAGCTGTGAGGTGCAGTACAGGTAAGGGGGCGGCAAGAGGGGGACATCGTGCGCACATACGCAGGGGGCATGGGGGGGCGTGCGCATCACCTTCTGGTCGCTGGCACAGGAGCCCAAAAAGTTTAGCCACCACTGCCCTATATCATTCCAGACAAGTGGCTGTCCAGTCTCTTCTTGAAAACCTCAAGCATCCAAAACTTCTGAAGGCAAGCCGTTCCACTATTTAGACAACTTGCTCTACTTGCCCAAAGAAGGGTATAGAAAATTTGTCTTCCAAGACTGAATTGTACAGTTTGAGAGAAGGATCAAATAAAAGTGGCTTTGAAAGAGGAAGTGTAAGTTTATTTATTATTGTTGCAAAAAATGATAATGAGAAAAATATATAATGTGTCTAAAGAGGAAAAGATAGTTTACAAGGAATGTAGTTAAAGTGAATAAAGATCAAATGCAGAGCAATTATCAGGCTTCATCCCAAAGACAAGATTCTACCACTTTCTCAAGCTCACAAGAAATTCAAGAATTTCCAACAAATAATAATGAAGTTACTTATTGGGCCCCATTTTTGAGAAGGCTGGCCAGTTTCCATCTGTTCTTTCTTTTGCAACTGTCAGATTTGCTATCATGTTTCTTACTAAATGTGTGAGAACTAATTTTCAGCAATTTTGATGGAAATAAAACTTGTTTTGGGGGTGGATAAAAGGCAGTAAACAAGCCTTTAGCAGAGCGAATGGAAATAAAAATAAAATGTGATTAAGGAATTTGGGATGAAAGTGAAGTAAGGGAATACTGGAAGTGGTATTTTAGGGATGTATAAAAGAAAAATAAGAAAAAGTGAGTGCAAAACTACCAGGAGGATAAGTTTTTAAATGGGTTTGGGAAGATATTTGGCAAATTTCTGATTGAAACTGTATTAGAGAAGGACAGTAAACAAAATTTCAGAAGTATATTGTAGCTTGTATGCTAGGCAGGGGTTAGATTTAAGACCAGATTTAATGTTCAGCAGGTCAGTGAGAAATGTATAAATTGGAACAAGTTTCTAAAGGTAAAATTGTTTCCATGTCCAGTTGATTCCAACTCTAGGGAAGAGGTAGTATTCAGCAGGTTCTGACCAGTTTTGGAGAACTGGTAGGGGAAATTTTGAGTAGTTCGGAGAACTGGAAAATACCACCTCTGACTGGAGATTTTACAGTATCCTTCCCCTGCCATGCCCACCAAGCCATGCCCACAGAAGCGGTAGTAAAAAATTTTTTGAATCCCACCACTGCTCTAGGGGGCAGTACTTGTATTCGTTTCTTAGCTGAGGGAGCCAGCAATGTTTTGAAGACATTTCCGTGGCCATGTGGCCAGCATGATTATACGCCGAGGTGCATAGAATGCTGTTATCTTCCAACTGAAGTAGTACCAATTTATCTATTTCCATTTGCATGCAGGCAGGAACTGGGCAAGTAACTGGGACTCACTCTGTCGCCCAGCACTTGGGTTTCAAACTCAGTTTTCCAGCTGACAAGCTTAGCATCTTTACCGCTGAGCCATTGCGCCGCCTTTGAAAAAGTTGATAGTTTGTACATTTGTTGATTTAGAGAGGAATCATGAGATAAAATGTGTAGGTGTAGATTATGGAATGCTTTGCATGATTATTGAATCGATTACTATTTACTGAATGTGATAAGACTGGGGTGGTATGGAAGTAAAGCATGAGTGAGAATAAACAGAATATAATTGCAAATGATTGTACATTGAACAGAGAGTAAGACAGGCATGTTGATGTCCCTGATTCTTTAATGGATGGATGCATAAGGAGTGTTCGTTTGAGATGTGTATTAGGCAGTTGTGCTAGTCAGAGACATGAATATATATCCAATGTCATGTTGTTACTTGACAACCAGAATGGTATGCTGGAAATAGTATGACAGAATGAAGGGTATTATCTGACAAAACATATAAAAGTCAAAGTAGCTGCATTTATCTGAGAAAACAGAATGAATGGTTACAGTTTACTCATAATTTGTCAAAAAATAGAGCAAATAGTTCAATTTTTGTCTTATTACCACAGATGAGAAAACGGAAGGCTAGTGTTTAAGATGCAAATCGTAGTAGAAAGATAGTTAAGGTCACCTGGAGCAAATGCTAAAAGAATGTTTGTCTGCAAGGAATATAAATCCTTCCATTGCCCACCATCCTGTCAGAGCTGAAGAAGCTTCTTGAATGAGAAGGGAAACATCTTCAAAGAAAAACCAGAAAGTCCAGTTGCCTCTTGGAAAATCACCTTTGGAACAATAGATGCAATCTACATAGACTTTTGTAAAGCCTTTGATTCAGTGGTACACGACAAACTACTCCTAAAACTAAAATCTTATGGTATCTCTGGACAATTGCACAACTGGATAGAAACATTCCTGTCAAACAGACAACAAATGGTCAAAATTGGGAGCGTCATATCAAATTCTGTACCTGTCAACAGTGGTGTCGCCCAAGGCAGTGTTCTAGGACCAACTCTCTTCATACTCTATATAAATGACCTCTGTGATCATATCAAGAGCAATTGCGTTCTCTTCACTGATGATGTAAAGCTATTCAACACCACAGACAATACTGCTACCCTTCAAAAAGACCTAGACTGTGTATCAGGATGGTCAAACAAATGGCAACTTCAAATCTCAACAAATAAATGTTCTGTCTTACATATTGGCCAAAAAAATCAGAAAATAAAATACAAACTGAATAGTCAAGACCTTGTTGATGATCCAAGCTCTGTAAAGGACCTTGGAATCCTCATCTCTAATGATCTAAGTGCTAGAGCCCACTGTAACTACATAGCCAAAAAGGCATTAAGAGTTGTTAACCTAATCCTACGTAGCTTTTTCTCTGGTAATATCCCACTACTAACTAGAGCATACAAAACATTTGCTAGACCAATACTCGAATACAGCTCATCAGTCTGGAACCCACATTATGTATCTGATATTAGCACTTGAAAAAGTCCAGAAATATTTCACAAGAAGAGTTCTCTACCCCTCTGCTCGTTGCAGAATACCTTATGTCACCAGATTTGAAATTCTAAACCTAGAAAACCTAGAACTACACCACCTTCAGTCCGATCTAAGTATAGTATATAAAATCATACATTGCAATGTCCTACCTGTCAATGAATACTTCAGCTTCAACCATAACAATACAAGAGCACACAATAGATACAAACTCAAGGTTAACCACACCAAACTTGATTGCAGGAAATATGACTTCAGCAACAGAGTGGTCAATGTCTGGAATACTCTACCTGACTCTGTGGTTTCTTCCCCAAACCCCAAAAACTTTAACCTTAGACTGTCTACTATTGACCTCACCCCTTTCCTAAGAGGTCTGTAGGGGGCGTGCATAAGCACACCAACATGCCTACCATCCCTGTCCTATTGTTTCTTTTTATTTTTCTTGTATGTATCCATTTCATGTATTCATAACTATGTTTATACTTATACCTATTATCTTGTAAGCGATTGACGAATCAAATGAATAAATAAAATAAAAGCTACGAATCCATTTCTGAGTGTAGATGCAAATATGCCATACAAAGTTGGCTGAGGAAAGGTATTGTGAATGGTTTGATATATAAGCCAGTTTTAGCTAGATTTTCTTGTGTTTTCCTCACATATGTCTTTAAATCCTCTGGCTTATTCAGTGGTGGGATGCTACCGGTTCGGCCCTGTTCTACAGAACCAGTAGCTCTGTGGAGCAGCAGACACAGAACTGTGATGACCCTTTGGTTGTTTGTTTGGCCCACCTGCCTGCCCGGGCTCTTACCTGTCCTTTATTTCCTGCTTTTTCAACCTCAGCTGCTTTGTGCAGCACAGCTGAGGTTGAAAAAGCAGGAAAGAAGAGGATTTTCAAACACTGTGCACCCGCACACAGCGCTTATCAGCTGTCTGGGTGGCATTTTGCAAATGCTGTACACACGCATGTGTGCGTGCAGCACGAGCGTGCACACAAAATGCACTCTCACTGAACCGGTAGTAACACCAGTTGAATCCCACCTCTGGGCTTATTCCTTTCCTTGCTCTGAATAATGTTCATTACCTTGCGGGGGTGGGGGGGAATGATTGGTGTGTGTGTGTGTGTTTGTATGTGTTTGAATGTATTTATATATACTGTACCTATACGTCAAAAGATACAACTGAGCAGAGTTCAACTTTATTTGTTCTGCATAACTAACTGAGGGGCACAGCCAATATCCCACAAAACTATCTGAATATGTATTTTTTCAGAAACACTAAAGAGGAATATGAGAGCGGTCACAAAGTGTGACCTGATCAAAAAGTATACGTTCCATCCTCTAGTTTTCCTCAATTTTCCTCAAATCTTGCTTTTTCTCCTTGATCTTTTAAATATAAAGTTTAAGAAGAACGGCCCAAAAGATAAAGAGCACAAGACAGTAATTTGCACACAGCTATTTAGCAACCATGGAAGTTCTGTTTGGAAGCATTATCTTTTGAAATAATGTTTAAATTCTCTTGAGATGTAATATGAAAGAAATGATAAAAGTATGCAGACAGATCACTCATTCTTATCATAATTACAACATTGCCAAATGGAAATAGTTGTATGTGTATTAGTTTACCGGGTTTTAGAACAGCATATTTTCCAGATAGCTATTGGAGAGACTCCACCTAGTGGTGTATTCAGACGATGGCTATTCTTTTTATTTTTTTTAAAGCTATTTTGATATAAGGCAGCTCTCAAGATCTTTGCTTATTCAGAGGTCATTTAAGCTAAATTGACCGATAAAAAATGTTAACACTCTGTGTTCTTTCAAAAGGACTGGGTACAACTCTTTCTCCAATCATAGATCAAATTGGATTGGAAGAGAAGAATTAAGAAGCTTAAAATACAAAGCAAAAGAATGAATAGATACAAATCTGAAACAAACAAAATCCTTCTTTAGCTTTTTTTCAAGTTTTATCACAATGGCAAATACCAATGAAACTGATATTGAGGCAGCATCTATGCTGTGTCACACTGATAATGGTTGTAAAATTTCAGAGATGGATTTGTTATGATATGACACTTCTGCGAAGATGGAGTTATTAATTTTAACTGGAATTAAAATCCAGATGAGGTAACTAAGGAATAAGAACCTATGTTGAAAATTAAAGAAATGAAATCGAGAGAAAGTCCTCTTCAATTATTGTTAAAAACATGCCAGCAATATATATGTACAAGGAGTATATATGAAAATGGACTTGCATGGAAGGACATTAATATAATTTCTATAGCATACATAAGCAATATTTAGGGACCATTGGACACATTTGGATTTTCCCCCCAAAAAGAATCAAGTGGACACCCCAAAAAGTAGTCTATACAAACAATACTCTTAGGTATGACCAATCCACATTCTAATTGAACCATGAAATATGGATTTCTATCAATTGTGATTTCTACTATTACTGAAACTACATGTGTATGTGTATGATGCTCACATGTCACCTCTTGACATCAAGCACAATTAAAGCATGGAAGATTTAATGAATAAATATTTGAGTGGAGACTTCGCCAAGTCCTTAACTGTGCATAATTAGGGGTCCAGGATTTGGAGAAGCTTCTATTTATAGAAGTCAAGACCTCCTTTCTAACATAATAGCAGAGGTTAGAGGAACTGTGTGGATGGGGTGGATCTAGAGATATGACTTACAACCCTTGCCTCTTAAAATAAGTACCCATAGGAATCTTAAGAAGGTGATAGTCACAAAACAATAGATATGGTCATGAGACTAAATTAGAGCTTTGGTTTGAATTACCCAGCTAACTCTTGAACTTCTGACTCCACAATAAATTTTTGGGGAGTTTAAAATATATGCACATGAAATTATTGAACTAAAGAATTGACAGAGACCATTCCAACAAGTCTATACATTTATACATTTCCAACAGAAGGATGACCAGCCTCTGCTCAAACATATCCAGGAGAGGAGACTATCTTCTTTGGCAGTTGGTTCCATTGTCAAAGTCTTGTTACCATTAGGAAA
Organism: Notechis scutatus; assembly: GCF_049901735.1. Lineage (NCBI taxonomy): Eukaryota > Metazoa > Chordata > Lepidosauria > Squamata > Elapidae > Notechis > Notechis scutatus. Next base: position 192,646,595 of record NC_142009.1, on the reverse strand, counting down.
TTTTTCCTGATGTTTAGACAATTGGGAAGACACTGAGGAGCTATAAAATGTATAATTATAGAAAAAGAACCTTGTAACAAACATTATAGCAGGTACTATGCAGTGACCATTCAGATTTGGAAGTGTATGTATGTATGAGCTGGAGTAATAACTGTTGTTGGAATGTTTTTAGTCATCAGTGTAATCTAGAATTGCTAGTTATTTTCATATAGAGAGAAACAGTGAGACAAATCTACATATCACCTTCCCATGGATGAATACAAAACAATGTTTAAGGAAATACACTGTGTGCATTTTGTTTATGTTCTGTTCACATAAAATGATCCCAAGAGACAGCTTACACAAATTGTTCTGTTCCACTTATTGAATTGTTCCTAGATTTACTGTACCAAATCTATACTGGCTTTGGCTGATGAACCACAAGGGTGGAATCCATATATCCTCTATCTCTAAGAAAAAAAATGTACTGATCAAAAAAAAAAAATGACACCCATCATGCCACATTTAAAAATCAAGTTCCCTTACTGTGTATGAGATATATAGCCTTCTGTCTTTCGGATATGACATTTCCTGTATTCTCTGTTGAAGTGAGGATGATGGACTTACATGCTATGTGACTGCTTCCCCAAATAAAATTAGAACATTATTCTTGGTTTCCTGAGAAATATCTGAGACCTGTCCTTAAGCTCGGCATTTCCTCTCTCATTTTAACATCTACATTCATTTGGGTACCATGCTCAAAAATAAATATTTCAGCCACTAGTCAAATTAAGCTCACAGCCTTAACAAAAAGCTCCTCTTTCAGGTATGTATGTAAAAAAGCACTCACGGCCTAATTCCTTAGAGAAACAGTTTATGTCAAGCCAATCTCTGATTTTCTGGGAGATATACTATATCTTGATGCTGATCCAGGCAAAAAGAGGACCAGGAAAAAAAAAAGAATCTAGCCGCTATATGAATTAGTATGAAAATGAAAAAAAAAATTACGAAGTAATATTTGACACATTTGTGCTAAATTTGCATAGTGGGTAGTTAGTAGCAGTGACGTTGTGAAATTATGACCAGATTTATTATGAGATATATAGTACTTTCATCAAGAGCGGACTGCATAGGTAACGGCAACCAAAGTAGTGGCTGAATTATACTTCAGTACTAGCCATGGAAGAAGGTGGCTTAGAATAGTGTTTCTTCAAATGTGGTCCTGGATCTTGCCCCTGCCCCTCCCCCACCCAGACCCTGTCAAGGGTCCTTGAAATCAAAACGATTGGTCAGATGTTGAAGTTATTTGCAGATATTTAAAACAATGACACCCTTCTCATTATTTTTTTATTTGTTAAAAATATAAAGGTTTTTTTTTTCACGAAAAATATTTTATTTATGTTGCTCTCTACTAGATTTAATATTGTTATTTTTACATGACTCGATCAATAGATATTCTACAGATACAACCATTTTAATTTTTGATGCATTCAATATTGATAAATATTACCCTTAGACACAAAAGCTCCTTTGGGGTCCTCCATAACTTTTAAAGGTGGGAAGGGATCCCAAGAGTAAAACATTTAAGAAACACTGACTTGGGGGATTCATGGGCAGACCTCAGAATACATCATACCCTTCCCCTCTAACACTTTCCTGCCATTTCTGCCCCCAATCATTTTCCATCTGAGATAGCTTCCTTGGTCTAATAGGGTCAACCCAACCAGTTGATAATTAAATAGAAGCTGTGAAGAAAGCTGAAGCATGCAGTGAGTGGAAAACTATATACACTGCCTAAATCAGTGTCCCTCAGGTTTTTCAAGCTTTTCAATTATGTTTAATGTGAACCAAATCAGACCTTTCCATGCTCATTAGTTTCAGTCATACTACATTGTGAAATTCCATGTTTGGTATGCCAAACTGACAGCTGCAATGACATCATCCAGACCTTATCAGAGGGCAGCCTTCTGCCAGAGAATTCGGGGTGATGGGTTCACCTCACATCTGGTGGGTGCCAGGTTCAAGAAGTCTACTCATAGCAGCACCCTCAGCATTTGATTCTGAAAATGGTGGATGTCTTGAACTGGAAGATTTCTCTAGCTTTTGCAAGTTTGTGTTTTACAGAGAAGGTTTTGGTTCATAACTCCTGAAAGCCAGAGTTAAGTGAAGTTGAAAATTACTCAGGCCTCTGGTAATCTCATGAATGTTATAAGCTATGGAGAACTAAAAATAATTTCTAAGCAGCCCATTCCTGGCTGTGATAAAAGCAGTTTGAGGATGGAAGTAACAACATTCAAGACAAAAGAACTTAGAGCAAATGAACATTGGGCACAAATCAGAGGTGGTATTCATCAGGTTCTGACCAGTTCTGGAAAACCAGTAGTGGAAATGTTGAGTAGTTTGGAAAACTGGCAAATACCACCTCTGACTGGAGATTTTGCAGTATCCTTCCCCTGCCATGCCCACCAAGCCACGCCCACAGAACAGTTGGAAAAAAATTTGAATCCCACCATTGGCACAAATCATCATGACCATTCAATATAGTAAGCCTTAAAGAAATGTACGGGAACTGTATGAAAAGAGGATTTATTCTTTGTAGCACAATTGGTGTTCCAAACTAAGCCTGATTCTAAACTTGTTTGTTTGTTTTTACTTTGTGATTCTTTAACATATATTTTAATCTGAAGAAAAAGACCACGTTAATGAACATAAATAAAACATCAGTCATATAAATTGTCTAATGTTGATTGTTTGGATCACTCTGACTGGAAAGGTTATACTGTATCTTAGCATGGCTGAGAAGTTAATAAAACATTTAAGAAGTTCATGAAACTGTCAATAAAAAAATATCTTGACAGAAAAATGACAGGAATTGTTTTATTAATTGCTAGGCTAAAGAAAATGGCTGACTTGGTTGTAAAGCTAACAGAGAAAATAATGTACATTTTACATTTTTAAAAGCCCTTTTTAACAGCATTAAATAACAAGCTCTGTCCTCTGGAGCAGAGGTGGTATTCAGCAGGTTCTGACCAGTTCTGGAGAACCAGTAGCGGAAATTTTGAATAGTTTGGAGAACCAGCAAATACCCCCTCTGACTGGAGATTTTACAGTACCCTTCCCCTGCCACGCCCACCAAGCCACACCCACAGAACAAGTAGTAAAAAAAATTTGAATCCCACCACTGCTCTGGAGGATTAAGCTCTTGCAGAATGACTTCATCTTTCAATTTTTCAAATTAGGTCAAACTAACCAATTATAGTAAAGCTTTAGTTACGGTGGGACAAAGACAATAGCTGGTGATAAGCAAATAAAATTGGAAAAATTCCTGGCATACTCCAAAACAGTATGGTGAGGATGAATGGGAGGGAGGTAGATGTGCAACAACATTTCCACTATTTCTTAATAGGTATTTACCATAGAGTACCAATTTGAAATGACTCTGAATCTACTCTTTTTTCGAGTAGTAGAAATTTAACTGTCATGTATCATGAAGCTATTCCTCTGAATGCACCGTGGTAGTAGTAACTGTTTCTACCGCTAGTAGAAAATAGAAGAAGAAAAAAGTGTTCAACCTGTTAGGGAAATCACCTTATTTTTGAGCATATGGTGATTTCCCTAAGAGGTTGAACACTTTTTTCTTTAAATTCGAATTTAAATTCAAGAAAAGCAACCTTATATGATAACACCTCTCTCCAACAAGAAAAATTGTGGAAAAGGGGCAGGGAGAGCTGAGAACAGAAGCTATGGAGAAAGACGTGAGGTAAAACCATTTTTGAAAGTATGGGATAAAGCTGCTGGAAAAAGAGAAACACAACCTGATAGATGGCTACTTGTTGGCTGACTTGAATATTGATGGATTCTGAATTGTAACCCTTCATTCTAGGTGGCAATTTTGTGGTGCATGTGTACACAATATAAAAATATAATCAGTCACTTGCAATGGTCCATGGTGCTATTTTTATATTTCTTTTTAAATTTTCCACTCAAAGGACTTGTACATGCGTTTAATAGCAACCATACTTCATTACACAATGTTGCTTGATTGACCTCTAGGGAAAAAAAATCAAAAAGATTTAATATCTACCTGTAAAATAAGCAATTGCCATACCTGTTCATCCTAGAAAATTCTGACTATGTTCTATTGTTGTTTCAAGGTTCTACAGGCAATAAAAAGTCTGCTGGAGGACTTTCAGGAGGCATTAAAGAAAGTGACCACGGGCCTCTGGAGATCCAGGAGGCCATCTCCTTAAAAGAAAGAATGGCTTTGTACCAGGCCGCTGCATCTAAAGTAGAGATCAGCAACTCCTCTGCTAATGTAAGAAATATACTTTTTTTGCCTAACAGATTCACATCATCCATTCAGACGGCTTTTATAGACTAAGCTCAATTGTATCTCAATTCGTCTTTCATTTCTGAGTCCTGTGTCAAGAGAGGTGGCTTGGTTTTGGTTTGCATTAATTGTTAATTACTGAGTTCAGGAGTGGGCTGCTTTCAGGGGTTCGGGAAAGCTGAGATTCTGTGTCAGTTTGGAGAACCCCCAAATCCCACTCCTGGCTGGCCCCGCCCATCCTACCCCGCCCCTCCCAGGAGTCCCTACGCGGCCTGTTTTGGATGCAGGTAAGTGAAGGGTACGTGCGGAGGCTTAGGGAGGGCAAAAAACGGGCCTCCCAGAACTCCAGAAATGGGCCCATTTCCAACTTCCAGAGAGCCTGAGGAGCCCATTTTCACCCTCCTGGAGGCTCGAGGAAAAGATTTGGAGCCCAGGAAAGGCAAAAATGCCCCCCCATCATGATGCAGGAGGCTGATTAGGCCACGCCCACCATGGCCACACCCACCCAGCAACTGGGCAGAGAACCCTTTGCTAAAATTTTTGAAGCCCACCCCTGACTGAGTTCTTTTTACCATAAACTAATGTGCAAATGTGCACATTCTTTCTGGCAAACTCCTCATTTTAATAGTTCATATTGAAAAGTTTGATTACAATCCTAAAAGCAAGTGCAAAATAAAACTCAAGGAGAAAAAGAGAGATAGAAAAAATAAAAGGTGGGAGAAAAAGGGAAAGGGAACAATATTTTTTTTAAATGACTTTTGATCTTTGTTACAAGCATAAGCAAACTTATAACTCTTCAACTTTTTCTGTCAAATTCTTAAACAGCACCTAAAGAAAACTTCCTCTATGTTCAATTAACAATTTGGACAATTGGGTGAGGACAAAATTGGAAGATTGCTCACTCTTCTGCTCAATGTTAAAGCAAAACCTGTTTACACATAGTTTGTGAGAGGCTTTAATATAACTTAGTGTAAACAGTTAAAAAAAGAGTACCCTAATATCATGATCTGCCATCTGTCATATCCCACATCTATCACTCACAAAAATTGTATCCTTGTTTTTTACCCTGTTGTGGTATCTTTGAATAAAACTCGATTTTAGAGTAATAATAGTAATAGTAGTAGATACATTTTCAAGATGGTCATTAACTAAATTCAGAATTTTGTTTTGACACTTTCCCTTTGCCCGAAGCAAAGTTTCCTAAATAGCACACCCAGAATGAAATGCAAATTCTTAGGAGTAAATGGACATGGTGGAGCTATTTGTAGCAGTAAGAACTGATTGTCCAGCTAGGTGGCAGTGCCTAGCTGACCTTGGTTGATCTCAAAATGTTAAGGAGGGTCAGATAATTCAATTATTTACTGCTGCCAAGAAAATTGTATGAACATATGCATAAAGTCACCGTGAATGAAAATTGAATCAAAGGAGACTTTACTCTTAAGAACTGAAGGTGTACCAAAAATTGATAAGAAATATTAAGAAAGACTTAGTCCATTTTCTGCTAAGGGATATCAAACATGATTAGGAGATAGACTCTTGGGGCTATAAGGTATAAGTAATTCAGGAAAGAGTTCAGGAAAATAAATTGCTCTCCACAAAGATAATAATGTGAGTCAGAGGTTCACAGAGGTTCATTCGGGTGCCTATTTTCTGCTCAAAAATGCTGACATCCACTCCATCAGAGAAAACATTCTCTCAAATTAAACTTTAGATGCATATGAGCATTTGTGTCTCAGGCACATAAAATGATGTTGGGATCATTTTACTTCAAAACCTATTGGGAAAACCAAAGAAACCAAGCATGCAAATATTGTCACTCCAGAAAGTGAAGCAAACGCTTCAGCAATTCATTTCATAACTCAGAAAGAGTCTTCAGTAAGTCAAATTAAGGATAGATAAAAGATGTTTTATCCATGCAATGCATTCATTAACTCTGTATGACAAATAAAACTTATCCATGAAGCCTAATATCACATAACTTAGCTCTGGTCTAATGGGAACATGGAAATGTTCCTACGTAGGCTACTTTTCAATCTGAAGGGTACTCTCCATACAAACACAGGGACCTTTTCCTTAATTATAGAATGAAAACCAGGCTGGATAACATTTTAAGTCAAAGTAATAACTTTGCATAGAAATTGGAGATTTTTTTAAAAAAAATCCTCAGTATTTACACTTGAATACCTATACCGTAAATACAATTATTATATGAACATAAACTAAGAAGATGCAGTGTAATTGATGCTAATCCCTAACAATTTTAACAGGACATTATTAACTGATACCAAAATAATAACTCCTTCCAAGCAATATAGAAATCAAATAGAATAGAATGGAATGGAATGGAATGGAATGGAATAGAATAGAATAGAATAGAATAGAATAGAATAGAATAGAATAGAATAGAATAGAATAGAATAGAATAGAATAGAATAGAATAGAATTCTTTATTGGCCAAGTGTGGTTGGACACAAAATGAATTTGTCTTGGTGCAAATACTCTCAGTATACATAAAAGAAAAGATTAGTGATAGTCATAGGGTATCAAATCAAATCAATCAATAATCATCTTACAAATTCTATAGCATATGGAAGCATAGTATAGCACAGGCTGTAAATTCCATAGCATATGGAAGCATAGCATAGCACAGGATAATAAGATGTATCATAAATCATACTGCCAGCCTTTGGAAGGGATTATTTTAATTCTGTATATCCAATTACTTTTCTTCCTGATGCTATAGGCACAAACTCTATTAGAAGTAACTTAGTCAACAGAGAAATCAGAACTGTTTAACAGATGTTGCTGTTGGTTTTTAAATAATCAGAATATTAATGCTAGTTATGATAAAAATGTTATTTATGGAATTGTTTTAAGGAATTTGAAATATCAGTTACAACTGTATTTTCTAAAAGAAGAACAATAGAAATTTTGATCACTGGATCAAATTATGATCACTGGTATAAGTAGCCACTTATTTATTTGTACCTCTTTTAAAATGCCTGATTACCAGTGAATTGGACACTTTGTTCCTTTAAAAAAAGCCAGAACAATAAAATGAATGAACAAAAAGCTGTCCAACCAGAAAAAGAAAAACTATACAAAACAAATCCAATGTTATAGAGGCTTAGCATCTTTCTATTCCAAAGTCTGGGAAAATAATCGGGTTTTCAATGCCTTCCAGAACTTCATCAGTGGTTCATTGCGCAGTCAGCCAGATGTTCAGACTGGGTTTGACATTTTATCTACCAGTTGGGTGCTTCCCAAGGACCTGATATAGGCATTTGTTGATGTTTCATAGTATTAAATGTATCATCAAAGAATGTAAGCTGTTCCAAGTAAAGCTGCCTTTTACAATCGTGGTGAATTTATCAGTGCCGATGGTGTTTAAGGGGTGTTTCAGTTGTTTTGGGATTACACCCGAGCTATTACTATTGATACCACCTTTGCTTTCTTTTGTCACAGTCATTCTATTTCTATTTGCAGGCCTTTGTATTTTGTTATCTTCTGCAGTTCTTTCTCTTCTTTTCTGTTGGCTCCAAGTCATGGGCATTATCCAGATATTTTTGTCTTTCTTATTGATAATTACTAAGTCTTGGGTGTTACGTGGCAGGTGCCTGTTGGTTTGAATTCTAAAGTCCCAGAGCATTTTAACTTCTTTGTTTTCTATGACTTGCTCTATTTTACGATCCCACCAGTTTTTGCTTGCAGGCAAATAGTATTTCTTGCAGATATTCCAATGCACCATTGTTGCTACTTTGTCATGCTGTGCGACCTTCTTATAACAGCTAACCAGGTGATCCAATGTTTCTTCAGCTTCTTTGCAGAGGCAGCACTTGCTTTCAGTTTCTATCTTCTCATTTCTGCCTTTGTATGCATTTGTTATTAAGGCTTAGTCTCTTGCCAGATCTTATCTAACAGACTTTATTTGTTTTGCCTACTTTTTAATGTCCTGGCCATGTAATGCTTTCTCTTCCCATGCCTCCATTCTATTCTTTATTTGGTCTTTCCTGTCGGCCAGTTTGGTCTCTCCAGTAGTCAATAAGCCTTTCTGATATACTAGCTTCCATGAATCTTCTTCATTGTTCTTCAGATGTTCTTCCAATGCCTTTTTTCCCCCTTCAACTGTTCGATGTACTTGCAATATTCCATACCCACCTATTTTCCTTGGTAAATAAAATCTGTCAACATCACTGCAAGGATGAAAGGTATGATTCATTGCCATTATTTTTCTGGTCTTCCTATCTAGAGCCTTTCGTTTTGCTTAAGTCCAGTCTACTATTTCAGCTGTGTATTTAATGACTGGAATTACCCAGGTAATAATTGCCTTGATGGTATTTTCTCCACTGGGTTTGGACTTTTAAGATCTTCTCCTCCTTCTCCTTCTCCTTCCCTTTCCTCCTCTTTCTCCACCTCCTCCTCCCCCTCTTCTTCTCCTTTTCCTTCTCCTTCTCCTCCTCATTAGTATTGTTGTTACTGTTATTATTTCAATTTCTAAGGTTGTCCATTCATTTGTGGGTAGCTTACAGAGGATTAAATGACCAAAAGAGATCAGCAATAATATAGATATGATGAAGAGACAAAGAAAACAATATCAAATGTTTATAATATCAACATTTAAATATAAAATGTAGCAATTCCAATTGTTACAATAATACATGACTAGTATATTTCATGCCCACAGCTTATGGTAAGAGCCAGGGCTTGTGTGTTTTTCCTAAAAGACAGCATGGTTTTAGATGTATGGACCTCTGGATCCACACGGCAGGTGTGACAACAGAGATGTACAATTCAGGGAAATTCAGAAGAAGCAAGTTCCTTAATGCATTTTGCAGTTTCTATTTATACAGACAGTCAGTCTCATGGAGATCCATTTATAATATCATCCACATATATTACATCAAGATTAATGGTGGCTATTTTTTATTCTTGTAAAGCACCTCAACTGATGCGATTCTGAAGACATGTGATTATTCAGAAAAGACAATTCTGCCGACAGGGTTTAGGACAAGCTATTCAGGTTGTAGATTAACATTTTAGGGACTTTTTTTATTTCTATCTCATACAATCACAATTTGTAAAGCTTTGGCAAAAAGTTTATTTAATTCTTCCCTCTTTTGCCGTTCTGCCAGTATCCAACCCAAATCCTATAGAAAGCTTCAGGCCATTTTATTTTTTTCACCATGCAAAGAAAAACAAATATAAAAAAGTTCATGGTGGAAAGAGATTCCAAATGAAATTTAAAAATCTGGTTTGAAGCTATGAAGCTTTTTTGTGGCTTGGCATTGGTTATGTTGCTCATCTTCAATTGGCATATCCACACTGACCTTGCTGCAAGATCAGTACAGCTGTTTTTCAGTCTCTCTCTCTCTCTCTCTCTATTTTAAGGCATTGTTCTTCCCCAATGGGGCTAGCGTTCAAGAGTGGCCTGTCATAGGAAGTTACATTGGCTCCAATGTAACCTATTTATTTGCCTCCAGAAACAACTAACACAGCTGTTGTTTTGAGTTCTGTAGACATTATATTTTTTTATTTTTCATGGTTATGTTATTGTCTTGTTTATGAGCAACTGAGAATCCATTTATGATTACAGCAGGAGATCAGTTTGATTAATAAATAAATAGTGAGTAGTAGTGAAAGATTTTCAAGATTTAAGCATTTGGTCTTCACCTGGCTGTCTTCTTGTGATTCCAGTACCCAGCAGCAGTTTTATTTACGAAGAAAAACAAAAACAACAATTCAAAAAAAAACAACAACCCAAATTTCATTCCAGTTCAGTATAAGCAGCCTGACTTTTGCCTAGTGACAATAATGGTGTATTATTACTGGATAACAACTAATGTGCAAGGGCTGAGTACAGAAGAATAGAAAGCACTCAGAAAATTTCCCCACTCATTTTTTTTAAATTTAGCATTGCACTGGTCCCAAAGTTTTTTGGCTTGGTTTAGATCTGTACCTACTGTAAATAGATTTTATGATATTGGAATTCTTTCTAGAAGAAAAGCTACAGCATGCCATACAGACTGCATAAAAAGCATTTTCTATACCGTGTTTATAAAATAAATAAATAAATGACATCTCAATTTTTCACTTAGAGTTCAATATGAGAAATTTGGCTTATTTGAATTTTCCCAGCCCTGTTAAAAATAGTGAACCTTACGACTGACAATGAAAGGAAGAAAGCCATGAAGGGTACATATTGCTTTTGACTCTATTTCTGAATATGAAAAGAGGGCTAAAAGAGACTACCTTTAAATTATCAATTATTTAATATTTTCTATGTGTTTTAAGAATTTATTCAAATATTCATTGACCCACAAGAAATTGAAGATAAAAAGAAAAATTATTGCACAATAGAAACTACACAAAAGAAAAAAAAGAAGCACACATACGCACAAAATACATTTAGTATGCTTTTAAACGAAATATAAATACATTTGGAATCTTTATGGGAGGTACAGCATTTTAAAGATCCATGCTTAGTGTAGCTGAACTATAAAAAAAAAAAGAGGTATAGAAAGAGAGAATTAGGAATTGTGTTGTTGCCAAAACCAGAAATAGAGACCAAAGGTGAATAAAGCAATCTTTAGCTGAAGGAGTCTTCAGGAGTCTTTACTGCAGTGTTCCTTTTTCAGCCAATTCCATTTCCCACACCACTGATCCAAAGAAAGATATACTTTAGTTTCCCTCTGTTTTTCTGTAATAAATCTGACTCTTATGAATAATAATTGAATTTGTTTCTTACCCTTTGCTAATTCTTATGTCACACCATCTTAAATGTCCTGGCAAATCTAGACAATAAACCTATACTCACAGTCGTAATTAAGAATTGTGTAATCTTTCTAATTTATTCAAAATCTTTCAATCAAAACAAGCAAGTAAATGGCCATTGCCACCAGAAATAGCAGTGCATTTCAACTGGATTACAATCCAACACCATCGAGAAAGACTTTGAGTAATACAATGAAGTTTTAAAGTCCATGGTATTGTTTATGAATTGTTGGTGTATTGCCAAATACAGTTTTAGGAGAAATGTTAAGTAATAATGTGTTTCAAATAAAGTTTTTCAAATTAATCAGATCAGTAGTCCTTTCCCTATTTCGTTAAAACCTCTGAGAAGAGGCAACTGTCATTGTCTTGTTCATCTAGCATTTTCTCACAGATGCAGGGTCTTCTTTTTGGATCAATGAACACCATTTCACATGATCACACACAGCAACTGGGTCCAACTGAACAATTTTTGATGTCTGCATTAATTGTATCCTGCCACCTGAGAGCCACTTGTGTTTGTTGTAAAGCACCACGTATAACACGAAGAGATTCCTTTACATTAACTAATATGTACAGACATATTTTTCAGCTTGTTAATATTTGGTTAACAAGATCTCATGAGCTTCAGAAAAATATGCTGCATTTCCTTATTTTCAAATCAAGCTGGAAACTTACAACCAGCTTTATTTTTATTTGTTTCACTGTCCTCCATCAACAGAATGAAAAAGAAACAACATTTCAGGAAGAACGATAATCTTAATTGTGACTTCTCTGATAAATAATGACGAAGACAGTTACGTTTTCAGTTTTGCATTGGTCTTCTGCAAAATAATCATATTTCTTTAGTTGTGATTTTAATAATTATATTTGCAATAATTTTTCTAAATATTTAAAACTACTTAGGTTAATATAAAATCCAATATTTACAGGAAGTCATTTTTCTCACCATTTATTTTTTTTGAAAAGTTGTATCCATCTATATAATGGTTTTCCCAGTGTAGTTTAAAACAGATTAAATTGTAAAAATAGTAAGTAATGATTCATAATTAAATATAATATGTGTGTGTGTGTGAAAGAGAGAGAGGTTATTGCTGAAAAAGCAATAAGGTGGTGCCAGGTGCTTCACTGAGCCGAGACACCCCCCAAAAAAGATTAGGAAGCAGCTCTTGAATACTCATACATAATAACAGAGTTGGAAGGGACCTTGGAGGTTGTCTAGTCCAACCCCCTGCTTAGGCAGGAAACCCTACACCGTTTCAGACAAATGGTTGTCCAATATCTTCTTAAATACTTCCAGTGTTGGAGCATTCACAGCTTCTGGAGACAAGTCATGCCACTGATTAATTGTTCTAACTGCTAGGAAATTCCTCCTTAGTTCTGGGTTGCTTCTCTCCTTGATTAGTTTCCACCTATTGCTTCTTGTCCTGCCCTCAGGTGCTTTGGAGAATAGCTTGACTCCCTCTTCTTTATGGCAGCCCCTGAGATACCGGAACATGGCTATCATGTCTCCCCTAGTCCTTCTGTCCATTAAACGTTATCATCCAGTGCCCTCTGAAGATGCCCTCAGAGTAAGAGAAGGAACAAATCAGGAAATGTGTTCTTTCAACTGTGTCCCCAGTTATCGTCAGCACCTTGAATTGGGATGGAAACAAAACGGGATTCAGCAAAGAGCATAAAAGACTGTGGTTGTATGTTCACCTACCTCAGTTCCAGCCAATACTCTTGCTGAACTAATTTGTACCAAAGGAGGTTTCTGTGCTATCTTCAAGGACTTTCTGTGCTATTCTTCAAGGACATACAGTGCAGTGCAGTACAGTTCTCAGTAGGGGAAATTAGCAGGGATTGGATGGCAGTCCAAGGAGGGCTATAACTGGCACACCAGCCTGCTCAACAAAAGTGTATGTAACACTTTGGCCAAAGCTTGTGCCTCTAATGACAAAGAGGAATCTAAAACCATTTCCAAGCCACCAACTTAACCCTTTGGGGACATATATACCCTTTGCAGAACAGCCTGATAAATATGACGTGTAATTGATTAATATTTACTTTAAGTGTTTCAATGGGGGACATTTATTCAGTTCAAATTAGAATTGAATTAGCTCTGCTGGTGTTTTTGTAAGATCTCCAGGCTATACGATGCCATTCTTATATTGCATTCTTATATTAAATTTCTGCTACTTTTTGTGCTACTATTTTGTAGAGTACCCTGTATCTGTGTATGTTGTCTTCCTTTTAAAATCAAGGGTTTTAAAATCAAGACCAAAACAAAATTAAAATTAACAGTTTTCTTTACTCATAGTTAGCCACCCATTTAAAATTTGCTCCATCTACCCATAAAAATCAGGAAAAGTTTAAATAAACAGAACACAACTTCTACAATATCATTCTTTAAAGAAGGACTAAAATTGTATTTGGGAATCCACATTTCTATTTCACATTGAGCTTAGTGCCAGGTGATTGCAGGAACATATCCATATGGAGATTATTTTCTGCTGCTTTAAAAAAAAAAGAATTTATTTTTACTTTCCAGGCTTGCTTGCACCTCTCAAATTCCCCAGCACAGAATGCCATCCACATACAAAATACCCTGCTCTTGTTTAGCTTCCAGGCTGAGGCAAATTGGCCAGGTGCTCCCACCTACTCAGACAAGTGATAACTTATAACTTGTGCTTGTTAAAATCTCTGACAGTCACCCACATTCCAATTTTCATAAAATGTGAACAACAAAATCAGTTTGTTGCTTACAAATCCAATCCTTGAAAAGTACATGCACTTCCATAGCAACAGTAGTAGCAGCCCCCAACGGATCCATGAAGCTTTAAAATGGCTGAGAATCCCACAGGAACCAATGACAAATATTGGAGGGTGAGAAGGAAGAAAAAGCATCAACATGGGCCATCCTATCTTGCATGTATACCTACATGGATATATACATTATACATACAACCGTATGTTGATGCTTAAAAAAAAATATCCTTCAATATCCTATTAACAAGGGCTGCCAAAGTGATCTCCCCCCAATCAATTAAAACCTATGATGATGTGCTAGCTTGAGTCACAAAGGCAGAATTTCTTCCCAGGAGGCGAAGAATGATATTTCCACCAATGGAAACCAAGTCATCCCTAAGCTGTTCAGAGCTCAATAAAGCGATTGATCTGTAGCTGAGATAGAAATAAATTGGTTCAACAAAGATGACAGGATAAGATCACAGGGCATAGAGCTGATCATTAGTGATGAGAATGCAGACTTCAGTTTTGCTTGATGGTCCTCTTTAATGGGGCCAGAATGCGATTTATCGCTGCTTACGTTTACTAGATTTGCATTTGGAGTTTGGAAAGAATGTGGGTAATTTTTTAAATGTCAGGTGAACTTCTTAATATCACTCAGCTAGTAGGACGAATACTGGGGTCCAAACTCTGGAGCATTGCACTAGATGGTAGATTTCCCTACCAAGAGCTATTCCAATGGGTTGAATTGCAATGCTTGCAGCTTTTAGAAGGTGTCCTTCCAATGTGTGTGTGTGTGTGTGTGTGTAAGATGACAGATTGGAGAAATCTGAGTTAGTTTAACATGTAGTGGATTCTGTATTTTATAACAGAAGAGATTCTGAATATTGACCTGAGGAGGTGTGAATGACCAAAAGGAAGGCACTAAAGCAAAGCTTACTTGATACTAAATATGATTGGGCATTTACCAGTTGCATGCTGCTGCTTCCAATGACTTCAATTGGGATGGAAAATAAGAGTTTTAATGTCTTGGGTGGGGGCATGAGCACAGAGTGGGAAGGGACTTTGGAGTTCTTCTAGTCTGACCCCAATTTTGGCATAAAAGGAGACCTTATATCATTTCAGACCAGTGGCTGTCCAGTCTCTTCTTAAAAGCCTCCAGTGATGGAGCACCCACCGTTTTCTGGAGTCAAGTCATTCCACTGATTAATTGTTCTCACTGTTAGGAAATTTCTTGTTAGTTCTAGGTTGCTTCCCTCCTTAATTAGTCTCCATCCACTGTTTCTTGTCTTGCCTTCTGATGCTTTGGAAAATAGGTTTGAACTAGCAACCCACATCCATATGCACATCTCTATTGGGGCCACTGTATCCTAAAGGACAAGTTTTGTATAGATGCGGAGACCAAATATATTACTATTTTTGGTTCTCTGAAAGGCTTCACATTTTGCCACATTCTCAAGAGCTTTCTGTTTTTAATTTCTTCTTGCATTTAATTGTTCTTTGAATACATGAAGAAATTATTGTATCATCAACCATCAAGCAACAGATGGCCTATCTATCATATACAATTAGTATCTAACATGGGGGGCCACGGTGGCTCACTTGGTAAGATGCTGCGTCTGTGCACTGCTGAGGTCAGCGGCTCTATTCCCATGAATGAATAAACCATGTAGGAACAAGAAAGGAGCCTCCCTCAACTGCCTTCCGGAATTCAGACGTCCTGCACAGAGGTGGGATTCAGCAGGTTCTGACTAGTTCTGGAGAACCAGTAGTGGAAATTTTGAGTAGTTCAGAGAACCAGCAAATCCCACCTCTGACTGGAGATTTCACAGTATCCTTCCCCTGCCACGCCCACCAAGCCATACCCACAGAACCGGTAGTAAAAACATTTGAATCCCACCACTGGTCTCGTGGGTAAAGATAACACTGCCCAAAAGCCACTTCGGTGATCCCTGGCTAACACGTGCAATATACTAAAAAAGAAAAAAAGTATTTAACCTATTGCATTAGTAGCAATTGGCATTTTCATTTTTGGTCAGTCCTACACAATAATTCTAATTGTGCGTTACATTCTCCAATGCAAGAGAATACTTGCTTTTCCCCATCTTCGTTTGAGAATGTTCCTCTCTAATTCACCTAGAGAAATTATATGAAAGAACCATACTAAAAAGTCTAGCCAATTATAATTAGTTAATTATAAATCTAAACAAATTAAATGTTTTCAGCTCAAGAAAGTTTTAAGAGATTCAGAGCTTATTATGCTTATTTGAACTTTCCCCTGGCACTTCTTTCTTTTTTGCTTCTCACTCTTTCTGTGCTGTTTTGTGTGCATTAAACTCGGTGACCAAGTAAATGAGAAGGTGGAGAAACTCAAAATGTTGAAATACTTCTTGATATTATAGTTTGGTTAATACTTCTACTGCTTTGAATGGAAAGTGTCTGCTTTGCTGTTCAGTTCAAACATTGGCCCATAATTTGGCTGGGCCCCTTCCATATGTGGGATCAGGACAATTGCTTTCATTGTCTTCTCTGATAAAAGCTTCCATTTTTGCCATTTAAGCCATCAAAACTTAACTGGACCTCACAGTGACATTAATTTACTTTTGCTTGAACAGGATATCAGAAAGGACAGTGACTATTTTCTAGGAGCCCCTTATATAAGTAACATCCAACAAAGAGTTTAAAGAACGTCAGAGAAAAATGGCCCGCTACAAATCATTGCGATTTCACTGGCTTGTGCTAGGCATGCATGAAATGGTTGCTTGATAATATAACTGGCTGTTCACACTTGCTGTGCCAAAACATACATCTTCAGACATAGCTTTCATGTCTTTGGATCCATTGAAAAATAAGGCTATTTTGCTAGGCTATGCCTTGTTGCCCCTCAGATATATGCACTGGAATCTCAAAATGACTTGGATGTTTCAAGAAAATTTCATTCCCTGCTAGTTTCTGACTTTTAAAAAAAGAAAAAAAGCAGCTCCTAATGGGAATGGCGAAGAAAGAAAGAAAAGGAAGGAAGGAAGGAAGGAAGGAAGGAAGGAAGGAAGGAAGGAAGGAAGGAAGGAAGGAAGGAAGGAAGGAAGGAAGGAAGGAAGGAAGGAAGGAAGGAAGGAAATAAAATAGAATATCACTGTAACTCTCCAGATAAATATATAAACTCAAAGTCAACAGTCCCATTATTACTAAGGAAATTTCCTTTTTGTGTATTATTTAGGCATTAAAATCAAATTTGATTCAATTTGCAGTGATACTAATAGAAAGAGCTGGGAACGGTAGCTGAGTGTATTCTGAGTAAGCAGCATGGTGTAGCAACTTCAGAGGAATGCAACTTTAAACTGCTTCAAGGAAATTGTACTTGTTAATCATGAGAAGTAATTGTTCTATTTATTGTTCATTGATCAGATCCCAAGCCAGGTACTATGTTATGTGGTGGATATTTGTCTGTAAGAAAGGTTTAAAGAAACTGCTGTAGGTTCAGAGAAGAGCAAGGATTATCAAGGAACGAGTCGTAGTCCTTTGAAGACAGACTGAAAGAGCATCCCTGAAGAAAGGTGAAGGAAGGGGTTATGATACCACTTTTCAAATGAGTGAAAGGGTATCATATAGAAAGTCAAGAAGTGTTCTGGGGTGCAGGACATGGAATAAGGGATGCCAGTTGAAAGAAGACATACATTGAATGTTTAAAAAAAAAGTTAAAATTGAATTTTAAAAAAGCTTTCTAACAAAACTCTTGGAAGTGGAACAAATTTCAAAGAATAGATGAGCTTGGCTTCCTGAAAAGTGTTAAAATGGAGGGTAGAAGGCTATCTATTGTGTGTGTGTGTGTGTAATGAATCTCGGAATCAAAAATATGAAAAATGTTTATATTGTTTTATTTTATATCATTATATTTTGTTTTATTTTTAATGCTAAAATTATATACCTGTGCACACTTAGGTTTTTTAATGTAATACATCCTTATATACTTTAAACAAAGACAGCTTATATGTATGTATGTAGTTATGTATATAGTATATCTTACTAGCATAGCTCGCCTTACGGTCTCATCTTGAAACTATTAAAAATAAAGATCATTAAGGCTGACTAATAAACCTTAATAGGTTCAGACAGTGCATAAAGCATATTCAGTTAAACAAAGGAGATGGGGCAGAAGAAGGAAAGGAACAAAACAAGTCATACATAGCTTCTTATTGTTGTACTGTCTTCAATAGGCACTTAATGAGGTGATTGAAAGTACCGCGTGAATTTCAGCAGTATGAGCATTTCAAAAGCCAGCCTGCAAATGTCTGAAATGTATCATTCTGTCATTCAGTTATGGTATAAACAGAATACACCTAAGTATATAATAGGAGGATTTTAACAATGCACCAAATCGCTCAGGTATTCTATTTCCAAGCTGTAAGATAAGATAGCATCCATTGTAATCCGATGCATGGAACGTATGTTTGATACCGCTGTGTTAGACCAACTATGAAAATGGCAACTAGCATTTCTGAACACAGAGGGCCCAGAGATATCCAGTGACAGTGATTTTAGGATTGCCCTAAAATTATATAGGCATCTTTTTAGAGTGCCGCTCTATTTAGAACAGGCAAATTTTTCAATTCCCATATTTGGAACCCTGCCTTGTCAACATTCAAATTGTGTTAATTGGCCCTCATCCACTGCATTTCTGATTCTGGGTATTAATTTAGAACACATTTTCTGTCTCCTGATTCAAATGTTATGAGGTAAACCATCTCCAGTGACTTCATTAATATGCCAGCACTGACTTAGTGATACCTTCAATAAAACCATTCCTGAAATTTAGAATAGAGCCACTATAACAGGGGTGGGCACACAATGCCCATAGGATCAAGCCACTGAGAAATCAGTCAGGCTCAATAGTCATATCCCCTCTGCCTCTATCTTGCAAGACAACTGCCAGGGTGGCACAGATCAACCTAAACCTCAACCCAGATTCAGATTTGGGATTGAGATAATCATGGTTCTCCAATGCAGTTGGATGGTGCAGTTCCAGACACCATCTTCTCAAGCACTAACTAAAGAAGACAAAGGAAACATATTCATTCCTAGGTATGTGAGTTTCTGTTGGAGAAGGAGTGACAGAACCTGGGGGAAGAGTCAAAATGGGAATCAGCCTAGAGTCTCTACATAGCCATAAACAGACGAAGTCCAACCCCTCTTGAATTTTTTTGGTCCTTACCTAACACCAAGATAGTGCTAAGCATTACTTGCTCAGTGGCTGTGCATGGGCATGATTAGTAATAAATCAGTTTAATTGGAAGTTCACATGTGATCTTGATCTTTTGCAAGTGACAGGCCTATCTTTTGCTAGAGCATCAGAGGTGGTATTCAGCAGGTTCTGAGCAGTTCTGGAGAACTGGTAGCGGAAATTTTGAGTAGTTCAGAGAACTGGCAAATACCACCTCTGACTGGAGATTTTACAGTATTCTTCCCCTGCCACGCCCACCAAGCTATGCTAGAACTGGTAGTAAAAAATTTTTTGAATCCCACCACTGTAGAGCAGGCCTGTCAAACTGGCAGCCCATGGGCTGGATACATCACATGCAGGCCACACCCACTCAGTTCCGCAAAGGCAAAAAATGTCACAATACATCACAATCTGGCCCATGATGCAATCGAGTTTGACCCCTGTGCTCTAGAGCAGGTGAACCCATGCCTTCTTTAAAGCCAGCAAGTTCCATTATCGAAGGATGCCTCTCCTAAATCCACTCCATCTAATCAATCCACTAAGGCTAATTTGAATAGGCCACATTGTGCTTGTTGAGCATGAAGTAAGCTGGTCAATTATCAGGGTCTTTCCCATGCTCTCCAAAGCTTTATTTTTACATGAGATAATCCATATCAAACAAGAGCACACAATTGATACAAACTCAAGGTAAACCACACCAAACTTGATTGCAGGAAACACGACTTCAGCAACAGAGTGGTCAATGTCTGGAACACTCCACCTGACTCTGTGGTTTCTTCCCCAAACCCCAAAAACTTTAACCTTAGACTGTCTACTATTGAGCTCACCCCTTTCCTAAGAGGTCTGTAGGGGGCGTGCATAAGTGCACCAATGTGCCTACCTTCCCTGTCCTATTGTTTCTTTTTATTTTTCTTATATGTATCCATTTCATGTATTCATAACTATGTTTACACTTATACCTGTTATCTTATAATCGCTTGACAAAATAAAGACATACATACATACATACATACATACATACATACATACATACATACATACATACATACATAGGGAGATCTGATATAAAAGTGTAAATTGCAGACTTTTCGCACTAGGAGAGCTTTAACATTAATTTTCAGTTCTCCAACAACACATTTGAGAGTATGTTGGTCAAATGTTATGCTATGCCCAAAGTGTATCTAAAGGCTCCTGCTAACCCAATGGCAGAAATGAAGCCCATATCGAAGTCATATTTCTGTAAACCTCAGCCTACCTCTCAATTTGAATTAATGCTACACTGAAGAACTAGATGGACAGAGATGAGGCACAAAAACATCAGCCAATTCACCTATTTGGATCTCCGCAACACAGATCAGATCTGTTTCCTTACCTGAAATCTAGTCATAGGATTTTCGAGGGGAAAAGAATTATGGGAAAGCATGTTTCTACTTTGTTTTATAGAACTTGTTTTCCCAATTTATTTTTGAGGCTATTTTTGTGAGACAATTGACCAAATCCAGAGCTCCAAAGTCCCTACGTGAACTCATACTTGCCCAAAACATATTTCACAAAATCCCTCAATTTATTCTGCAGATATATTCCTTTGTTTCCCCCCTCCCACCAGAAGCTAACAAGCACAGTAGATTTGCAATATGTGTGTGGTTATCTGTTTTTCACAGCTTTGCGATACAAAGAATGCTAGCAGCAAATGTACAGGTCTTTCATGCTGGCATCGGAGGAGTGAAATACACATGCATCCACCATACATGAACAATGCTGTATATGAAACAAAAGAAATGTATATATTTACACGCAAGCTCTATTTACGTGCAATGCAGTTTAGGAGGAGTTGTTTCAGTTGGAGAAGCAGATGGTGGGGGTTATTTTTCTATTCCAATTCTCCCAATTTCGATCGTTGTATCAATGTTTGGAGAAGAAAATTGCTCAGCGGGGAAAGCATTTTCTCATCACTTGCTTTTCTTCAGAAATAGCACTCCTTTGTGTGGAGTGTATCCCAAGCTGAGCATGCATGCCCAATAACACAATTCCAAACAAAATGTTGAATTCAGTGTAACTGAACACAAATCAGTTGTGAAATGGCAAACTTGCTTACGTGAAGACAAAAATACGACTCCATCTTTCTGCATAATTTCATACCTACGTTTTCTGCCTAAACCATCAGATCTTTATGATCTCTTGGCATGCTGTTTTTTTTTTCCTTGCACCTTTTTCTGTCTTAACTCAGATGATTCTTTCTGATGGGAAAGGTAGTAATAGGTGAGCATCCCTTGTCACAACTAGCCAACCATTTCCTGGAACCTTCCAGCTTAGAGTAAAAACAGATGGTTACTCCATGGAGGGACTCTCCTTAAAGAGGGCCGCATGGTTTCCCCACCCCCTAAAAATGGAAAAGAACAATTCCATCTTTTTGCCCTAATCTTTTTGCTGCATTTGGAGCAGGGCCACTTTAGACTGATGAAGAATGGCTCCTTTTGCAGTTATAGCTGAGGTGGGTGACATTTTTAAATAGCAGAGTTACAGCAAATAGTTTCTACTTCTATTGCATTTATTTATGTCATTTTAGAAGACGTATGAGCCACTTCAAAAATCTGCCAACTTTGAGTGGCATATTATTCTCATTCTTCAAAATTTAGATTACAATAATTAGTGTGTGTGTGTGTGTGTGTGTCTTGGACAAGTCCCTGCAGTATTCTTGGCAAAATTTCCAAAGGAAATAGAAGGCTGAGAGAAAGGTGACTGAGAGAAAGAGTGACTGGCTCAAGATCACCCAGCTAATTTAAACCCTAAAAGGCAGGACTGGAACTCACCACCTCCCTGTTTGTAGCCTGCTGCCTTAATCACTGCACGGCAGTGGCTCTCAATTAACAAAACAAATGCTAGCCCTCCAGCAAATCCATAGGAAGGGGAAAGGGGGAAATTTATTTAATCTAGCCCCCAAATCCAAACACTATTCCTTATCCTCATAACATTCCAGTGCCTAATGGACTTTTTAAAGGACCAGAAGGCCATTTCAATATCTGATATAAGCTATAGCACCCACAGAAATGGGTGCTAGAACTGAAAACCCCACAGATCAGAGGTGGTATTCAACAGGTTCTGCCCCGTTCTGGAGAACCGGTAGCAGAAATTTTGAGGAGTTTTGAGAACCGGCAAACCCCACCTCTGACTGGAGATTTTACAGAATCCTTCCCCTGCCACGTCTACCAAGCCACGCCCACAGAACCGGTAGTAAAAAAAAAATTGAATCCCACCACTGCCCCAGATTCTTATGGTGTCTGAGAGCAGGTACTTGGAACACACACACACACAGTCACAGAAGCAAAACTGAAGGGTTTCCTTTTGCCTGTGGGCTGCCCTTTTCCCATTCCTGCTGTGCCCTTGAGGACAGGCCCCTCTCTTGCAGTCCAAAGGCAGTAAGAGGAAAGAGAGCAGTGAGATTTTATTCAAACGTAACTACATAGAGCAGGAGTCCACAACCCCAGTGGTGGATTAAGGCCCACTGGTGTCCTAAGCACTGACAAATCTTGGTGGCCCCTCCTTCGTACATACTGTACAAACAAAGCCATATTCTCAACTTTGTGGTGCCCCCTTTGGGCCTGGTGCCCTAAGCACGTGCTTAGTCTGCTTAATGGTTAATACACCACTACCCAACCCTCAGGCTGTGGCCCACTATCAGGCCGTGGCCTGTTTGGAACTGGGCCATGCAAGTGGGCGAGTGTGAGCACACAACTTCACTTGCACGAATGGCAAGCCCTCACACTCATGCACAGCTTCACTTGTGGGAAGTTGTAGGCATGTGCGCGAGCACCCATGCTCCTTCTCCCCCCCCCCCACCGGGCTGCCAAGCCAGAAAGATTGGGGACCACTGACATAGAGGCAAAGCAGAACTAGAGACAAAGATAGAAAAGCGGGATTTGGGGCTAATTATTACCGTGGCAGAGCCAGTTTGGTGTAATGATTAGGACATTAGGCTACAATCATAGAGATGGTGAGTCCTAGTCCTGCCTTTGGCACAAAGCCAGCGGGGTGACTTGGGCCAGTCCCTCTCTCTCCCCGGACAGGAGGCAATGGCAAACCGCTTCGGAACAATCATGACAAGAAAACTACAGGAAGCAGTCCAGGCAGCTACTAGCAGCCTGATTTGAAGGCTCACAAGTAATAAATAGATAAAATCTGATGGCTCACTCTTTTACCCTCTCCTTTTAAAACTCTGAAAAATAACAGCAGTCCATTGAAGTCGAAGGAAGCAAAGTAAGATGAATAAGCAATGGGAAAAGTCTAGAAGACTATGATTACTCACCAGTGTGGTTGTTAGAAGCAAATAGCATTGTGGACCAGGTAGACAAGACCCAGAGGGAGGCTTTTAATGTTCTCACCTAATTCCCAGTCTCTAATTTGTTATCAAACCTAGGCTTTTAAATCACATGTGGTACACAATGTCAGATTATGAATTGGGTTGGTTGCTTTTTTTTTTTAGAACACAAAAGTGCAGTCCATATTGTTGCACTAATCTTCAACATTATAAAAGAGGCTCCTGAGACTGCTGGCGTTGGTTCTGAAAAGAGATTAATTCGAAGTTGTATAACAGTAGAATCTCTTCCTGGTCTCTGAGCCCCTGATGGTATAAAGCAGTTAATGGTCCTGAAGAAATGCTGGATTAGAAGTTACTAAGGGCTACTGATTGTTAGTGCTTCTTTAATCTTTTAAATCAATGCGGTAATAATAATATCACTGTAAGCTTCTGCTTAAATCTGGATAATGCATTAGGCATTCATATTTTAAGTATTTTGATGACATTCTTTTCATGAGTTTGCCTTAGAAGTTTGGCATAACTTATTAAGGCCTGTACATAGCTGGATTGGAATGGAGTGGAATGAACCAACAGCAAAATTTACTTTATATGTGAAGCAAAACAAATTTAAAACAATTCAGAGCATTGTGCACTGGATATTTTGCATTTTCCTTTTCAGATACTTTTAATATGTGTGTGTGTGTGTGTGTGTGTGTGTGTGTGTATGTATGTATCTGTGTGTGTGTGTATATATATATATATATATATATATATATATATATATATATGGTGTTTTCTTAAGTTTTCACAGGTACTTACATGTATGGTATTCAGCTTTGTTCTAGCAGCACCAGCCGAAGTATTTTGCCATCAATCTGCACGAAACATTATAGTTGTGCTTAAGTTTTCACAGGTACTTACATGTATGGTATTCACTCTCGCATTATAGTTGTGCTTTGTCTGACTCACAGACGAACACAATACGCCTGATGATGGCAGATGAGATTCTGCCAAACGTTTACAACTTTAAAAGCACAACTATAATGACGGGAAAATGGAAATGGAAAAAGATCACTACAAAACAAACAACCCAGGAGATTACAGCACAAGATCCAGGATACACTCCACAACAATACGCCTGATGATGGCAGATGAGATTCTGCCGAAACGTTGCTACAACTTTAAAAGCACAACTATAATGACGTGGGAAAATGGAAAATGGAAAAAAGATCACTACAAAACAAACGACCCAGGAGATTACAGCACAAGATCCAGGATATCTCCACAACAATACGCCTGATGATGGCAGATGAGATTCTGCCGAAACGTTGCTACAACTTTAAAAGCACAACTATAATGACGTGGGAAAATGGAAAATGGAAAAAAGATCACTACAAAACAAACGACCCAGGAGATTACAGCACAAGATCCAGGATATCTCCACAACAAAACTCACAAGGCCATCACACAGCCCATTATACCAACATCAACTCCATCAACCAATCAAGAGGCAGCAGCGCAGCCAACCAGTCCAGCACACCAGCCCCCACCAGTATTTATAGAGAGACAGCAGCTTCGATCACACACTGCTTACACTGGCACGAAACCGAAAGCACCAGCCTGAGGATAGCGAGTGGGACCTCACCGAAATGTTGCCAAGATACTCTTAATCTTACATGGGAAAAGACCCAAACACACCTAGACCTACATACTTGTACCCGTGAAAATCTATGAATATATATATATATATGTTATGTCTCACCTGTACAAACGAGGTGAGAAGTCCAAATTTCCAACTAAATACAAGCAAGCAAGCAAGTCCAGTAATTATGGAGTTAACTCCTTTGAGCCGATAAAGTTCTTGGCAGTCTCACACACACTGTCTGCCAAGTCCAACCAGATAAGAGGAATACAAATCATACAAGCTGTCACCACACACAGGATACTCCGAAGCTTCTCTCCATAAGTAACACGTTGTCCCGAACAAATTCCCAGAGCGAACACACCCACGTTTATTCCCTGTGGGGCGTGTCAGTCCCTCATCTCAGTCTCTGATTCGTCCCTTCTTTCTGCGTTGCAGCTCGCACTTTTGCCTACGCCGCTGCCTCGCATCAAGCCAGCATTCCTCTGCTGAATTCTCAGTCAGAGACTCTGATACGCCCTCCTCCTTTTCCTGATTAGCCTCAGGTCTTCCCTCTCGGTTATCTGCCGACACCTGAGGCACAATCAGGGAGGAAGGCATTGCCGAAGAGGAAGGTCCTGGGGAGGAAGGCATTTCCAAAACCTCCTCTTCCCCACTGTCCGAGTCTTCGTCCTCTAATAAAGCAGGCTCAAACCTCAGAGCCACAACACACACACACACACACACACACACACACACATATTCTTAAGTTTTTGTGGGTATTTATATGTATGGTATTCAGCTTTGTTCGGGTATTTTCCCACATCATTATAGTTGTGCTTTTAAAGTTGTAGCAACGTTTTGGCAGAATCTCATCTGCCATCATCAGGCTTGTGTATTGATTGGGTTTGTCTGTGTGTCAGGCTTTGCAGCCGTTTCTGTTTTAAATTTGGTGCTAGCCTTGTGCTTTGTTAGAATGGTTTTTTCTTCATCCTGATTGGTTGGGAGTCTTGGTCTGTGTTTATTGGTCTTGGAGTTTGCTGTGTTCTGCTTGATTTGTGTTTCTAATATCTTCTGTCTGTTTTGTAGGATTTTTTGTCTTGATTGGCAACATTGTGTTTCATGTATTGGGGGCTTTTAATGCAGCTTGGCTTCGGGTGAATGGCCAGCTATTGTTTATTAGGAAGCTAGGTTTCATCTGGGTGATTGGGTAATTGACAGTCTGGTGGAGTCATCTCTTCTATAAAAAGACCTGAAAGCATGAATAGAAGAGATGATTCCATCAGACTGTCAATTATTTGGAAGCCTGCACTCCGAAACAAAAAAATCTCCACATCACAAGCCAAGCAAACACCTGGGCACAAACAGACCCCCCCCCCCAATACCTCCAGCCTAAACACACCCCAACCAGGCATTAAGTAATGCCTAATCATGTACAGGTGGGCCTTAGTTAACAATGGTAATTAGGACCAAAATTTACATTGCTAAGCAGTGCACTTGTAAACCATGATATAATGTGACTGAACCACTTAGCAAAGGCAATTCCAGCAATTCCTGTTTACCGTTGTTAAGTGAAGACTATGTGGCTCATTAAGCAAGGACCTCCCATGATGATGACTTCTGACTTATACTGCTGGTTTCCCCACTGACTTCGCTTATGGGAAGCTGGAAGGTTACAAATTGTGATCCCATGACCAGGGGACACATCTGCTGGTTGGAAATCCAGGCCAGTGGCCCTGCATTCAACTGTATTCAGATTGCAGTTAGTGTAACCATAGGACAATGCACCAGTCAGAATTTTAAAGAGCAGTTGTAATTACTACTCATCATAAATTGAAATGGTTATTGTATGAGTGATCATTAAACGAGGATCACTTATACCCACTTTCCCTGGGAGCAAAGTGAGTTGAACTCAGAAGTACTATGGAATAATTCTGTAACAGATTACCGAAAGCCAATTTGGTGTAGTGGTTAAGGCACCAGGTTAGAAACCAGGAGACCATGAGTTCCAGTTCTTCCTTAGGCATAAGACCAGCTGGATGAGCTTGGGCCAGTTAATCTCTTCAACCCTAGAAAGGAGGCAATGACAATCCACTTCTGAATCCCTGCCAAGGAAACTGCAGGGACTTGCCCAGACATTCACCAGCCATCAACACTGACTTCAAAGATGGAACAAATCCAGGGGTAGGCTTCAAAAATTTTAGCAAAGGGTTCTCTGGCCAGTTGCTGGGTGGGTGTGGGCATGACCTAGTCCAGAGGTCTTCAAACTTGACAGCTTTAAGACTCATGGACTTCAACTCCCAGAATTCCTCCTCCACTCATGTTAGCTCAGGAATTCTGGGAGTTGAAGTCCACAAGTCTTAAACTTGCCAAGTTTGAAGACCCTTGGCCTAGTCAGCTCCTGCACCATGGCAGGGGGGTGTTTTTGCCTTCCCTGGGCTCCGGAGGCTTCTTCGAGCCTCCGGGAGGGAGAAAATGGCCTCCCCGGGCTCTGGACCTCTCTGAAAGCCAGAAACAGGCCCATTTCTGGCCTTCCCAAACTTTCATGGCAGGGGGTGTTTTTTGCCCTCCCCGAGCCTCTGTGCGCGCCCTGCACTTACCTGCATCCAAATTGTGCCACGCGGGACTCCTGGGAGGAAAGGGGTGGGCGGGGCCAGCCAAGAGTCAAATTTGGGGGTTCTCTGAACTGTGCAGAATATTAGCTAGAGGATCTCCTGAACGCCTGCAAACCCCCAGCAGCCCACTCCTAAACAAAACTAAAAGCACCTAAAGTATCCTGTTGCTCTTTTTAAGGGCTGATTTTTACCTCTTTACTTTGTTCTTTCACCACCAGGCTCTGGAGGAATCAGAGGCATGCAGAATACCTGGAGGTTTGGCAAGTGTGAAGCATCAGTTTGAAAAAGGAGAAGCTCAGTACCAATATCAGCAAAAATCTGTACAGGTAAAATTGAGGAACAATAATAGTTGTTGAATTATTGAAGCATAATGGGGACAACATGACAATCCTGATCTGGAACGCATCTTATAATGTCTTGCTATGTCTGTGTCCCATTTTCACTTAGAAGTGATGATTATTTCACTTTTTTTAATGAATACCCTTTTCCTTTATCATCAGACACACATACCATGTGAGAATTACAATGCCCACATAAATTTTTTACAAAGGTTGCAAAGGCTTTGTTTTAAGAGCAGCCACTTGGCTGTGAAAAAAATATATGATGTTTGTCTTTGATAAACCATTTCCTGAAACATGCACAAATACTGGAAATGTTCTGTTTTGAAAGGCTATTGTACCCTAAGGTCTAACAACTGCTGAATTACCAGCCAAAACTCCTACCGCGTAACAGTGAGGCAAGCACACATCGGATATATACAGGGGTGGGATTCTACCAGTTCGTACCTATTCACTAGAACCGGTTGTTAACATTCTAAGCAGTTCAGAGAACCCGTTGTTAGAAGAAATTACTGGCCTAATCCTGTAAGGAAGGCAGGAAGGAAACATTCTGGTGTTGCTTACAGAAACTGCCTCTCCGTTAACCCTTATTACATTCTTGGCAGGACTAGACTTCCTGCCTCTGGAACTTCTCTGGAGTTTTTTCCCCCTCCTTTGCTGGTACTTTGTGTGTGTGGAGTGACCATTCAAAGTTTCAATGGCACTGAAAAAAGTGACTTATGAACATTTTTCACACTTACAACTGCTGCAGTATCCCCACAGTCATGAGAGGCCAGGCGAGGAGATCCATGCCTCGATGTGAGTGATATTGAGTTGGCCACGCCCAGCCAATAACATGACCACCAAGCCATGCCCACCACCTAAGGCATGCCCACAGAACCAGTTGTTAAAAAATTTGAATCCCACCCCTGGATATATAGCCCAAAATATATGAAAAGATCCATCCTGTCTTTGGGATGTAATGCCTCAGACATAATTTGTCAATAATGTTCATTATAATGAATTTGCAAGTGACATAAATGCATCCGAAACACTTTTCTGTTAAGCTATTTTTTTTTACATACATATGAATATTAGAGTATACCTATTGCAAGGTAATTACAGCCTTAAATAAATAATCACCATCTAAACACCTGTCAAATGTCTCACTGTAGAACAATGATCAAGACATAAAACTGATTTCCCTTCCCCAAAATGTGTACATCTAAACCACAACTTCGGAGATATAATTCACTGTAAACTCTCTGTGGTTTGCATTTATTTCTCTTGAAGCCGTGCAAAGCTTTTTCTGTTTGCTCTTTTCTATGAGACGGACAAGAAAAATGCAAATGCTACCTGGCAGATAGCTGGTAAATGTTGGTTTAGGGGGGAAATTATTTATGTACTTTATTATTTAATTATCAGAGAGTATAAAAAAGAAGAAGAAAAAGATGGAGGGCATGATGTAGTCAAAAACCACTGCTTCGCTCACTGAATTATTTTAGTTTGAAAGTGCAGCACCAGTGAAGTAACCTCTGGACTTACAAGGTCAACAGGGACAAGGCCACTTCCAGTTTTGCCATTCAGCTATTAAAGTCCACAGCTAGATGGTTCACTGCCTTTGGATATCAACGTGAGCAGGTTTTATTTACATAAAAATAGAACTATGAATCCAAAGGCAATTCCTCTCCACCTCTAGGGGTACACAGCAGACAAATGATTAAAAACAATACCAGGGAGCATTTTTAAGTTTAATGCTGGAGATGTGTGCCGATGGAATAATGGATTTTCCCCACTGAGAAATGGGATTAAATTTCACGCACTCTGCAATGGCAATACTTCAGAAATGTCATATCACGTTTCAAAAGGATGGACGGAAGAGATTGCGGAGAAAGGGAAGCAGGATGAAGGGCAAAGCTCCGACATATCTCAAGTCTTGGATAGAATCAAGAATAGTTTTTTAGAATATGTGAAACACCTTGAAATACCTCACATTTTAGGACTGAATCCTGACAAAGATCACAGAGTGAATATATCATAATGTTGTGTACATGTGTGGATGTATTCAGTAAATATTGTTTTAAAAAAGTTTTAGTTTTGAAGCTGGCAGAAACCGTATTTCCTATGAGCAAATCCTCCCACATAGGATATTCGCTGGAGGAATTAAAGGATTTTAACTGATCCTTCCTTTATTTCCTCAGTCTCCTGTGGCCCCTGAGGAATTGTTCCACATTATATTCAGTTGTTTTTATGTGCCCATATGAAACCTGAAATCATATATTCAAAACAAATGGATTTTTTTTTTCCTGAGGAAGTGATCACTGAGGAAGTCACTGCTTGTATTCATTCTTGGGCCTCTGAATGGCCCTGTTTTTTGGCTTCTCATCTTGTTCTAACACATCCAATCATCATGTTACCTCACAAAATTAATTTTTCCTTGGATCTCATTCATTCAGAATATTCCCTAAATTTTCTTTGGTTCTTCCCTTAACACCATCCATTGGTGCATAACATACACCATTCATCGTATATGTGACCTACAACTTTCATACCTATGAATTGTTACATCATAACTGTCTACATTACCTTATTTTACCATAGTCTTTCAGGCATAACTTTTTAGTCTTTCCTTTATCATTAAACCTACCTTTTTGTTCCCCTGCATGGCTTCATCATTTCATTCTACAAAAAATATTGCGTTTGTTCAGATCTATTTGCCCTTCTCTTTTAGTTCAAAGACAGATAGTTCATCTATTTTTTCCATTTCATTCATTTGTGCTTTTTACTGATATTATGTGAGTTTTAAAATGAACCATTTAAAATATCTTGTGTTGCTTTTTGAATGATCTTCTTATACCCAGCATGGGACTAAACATTATGCATACCACAGGGACCCCACTGAAAATTGTATTACCAAATCAAGTGTTACCCTCTGTTTTATTACAGGTAACTTAATTTAGTTTTTGTTTCTGTTGGAGCAATCTGTAACAGAGAGGATATAATTGAGAACATGCAGACTACAGTGATAGATGATACTAAAAATGTAAATATGTGGCTTAAAAGAAGATAACTTCTAGCAGGATATTACTGGAAAGAATAGGAGTTGCTGCTAACCCCAAAGACACAAAGACCAACAATTTTAAAACATTTCCAGAGTAGATTACTATCTCTAGCATCTTGGAATGTATGCATGGCTTCTGTTTGCTGAGCTAAAAAGTGATTCTTCCATAGCCTTGCTGAGAGGGCAAGTGCTATTAAGCAGTCTTTCTGTGCAAGGCATAACAATGAGATTGTCGAAGGAGAGCCGTGTAAGTCTGTGATAGCCAAAACCAGAAGGAGACTGGTACATCTTTTCCCACTAATAAATTTTATTAAAAAGCATAAGCTTTCATGAGCTCCTGCTATCTTCATAGAGATGTCCATATAAGGTTTGTTTGATTTTGGGTAACGATTTGCCACTGCTTTCTTATAGGGTGTTGCTCTACTGCCTTAAAAATGATGTTTTGGGGGAATAGAATGGAAGGCTGTCAAAGGAGGGGGAACAGGTGAACATTTTATGTCCATAAGTCTATTAAATATGAATATTCTGAGTGGAAGTCTTCTTGAGAACGTTCCCATTGGTGGATAAGAAGACCAGATCCAAACCTTGAAATATGAAAAATCGAACTAAAGAACCTAACATGGAATTTAAAGTAGTCACAGAGTCAACCAAAACAAAATAACCCAAACAAGGCGACCGTAGTTCAAGAATAATATTTAAAAAGCAGTCATTTTCTTTTGAGTGAAGGAGACATTCTCACCTTGGCTGAAGAATTCACAGCATACATGCTGGGCGAGTCTTGCCAAATTGAGACATTAGATTGGAAATGCCCTCCTTTAAATAGCCACCTGTCACATCTTCCTGGCAGGCACTGTGGAAGGATTACAGCAGAGGTGGAGGTATTATTTTTCAAGTGAAACACATGACAGAAATAAGTAGCTACATACTACAAAGTAGACTCTGTCCTAAAAAGGAAATTCAGATGAAACTGAAATGGAGAAATGTAACGTTTCATGTCAGAATGCTTCTAAATTATGGGTATGGTGCATAAAAGCCCTCTGGTTTTGAGGCAGCTGTCTTCACTTTTTTTTTCCTATTTAGAGGGAAAATATTTTTAACTCTAATAATTCAGTGACACATTTTGGTGGCCCTGTAGATGTAATGCCCAGTTTCACTTATAAGAATTGGACACTCTTCGGGAGAGAAATCAAGACTGAGTTAAAGAGATAATCCCAAATAGGTCTCAACTAAATCTTTACACTAGGGTTTCATTAAATATATGTTATTGATGTTGGGCTTCAAATAATTTCCTGCGCTCACCAAACTTAGCAGAAATAGTTGCAACTCTCAATACGTTGAAGAGGGGCATTTTGCCTGAGCAGCCAGAGGATGGATGCAACCTGGGGATGTGTTGGTACCGGGGTGGGGTTCCTGTTGCCAATCACTGTCAAGACAAGTCTTGTGCAGATGATCAGTGTTGGCAGGGCCATAGCACCATGATAGTGTATGTTGATATGGTGAATACATTTAGTGTCCACCCTGTTTTTGGCAAGGGATTTTTTTTCAACCATAGTTTGTGATGCAAACAAACAACAGCACATTCCTAAACTGCAGAAGTTGTCTTGTTCTCTCTCTCACACACTTTTTTTTCCTTACGACAAAAATTTACCTAACTGATATTAAAAAAGTAATGTCCCCTTAAACATAGACTCAGAGCTGATAGGGATTTTAATAACAGCATTGTAGAATGGTTTGAAGTCTTTGTTTGACTCTCCCTTATTTGTCCTTTCTTGATGCATGTATTAAAAATTGTATGTTACATTGGTCGCCTAATGTAGGCTAGCTGACTTTGCTGCTGTAGGGTAGTGAAATATTTCCCCCTCTGCCTTTCTTTTTAAATGAAGTTCTCCCCTATCCAGAATCAAAGCACCAACAAGTGCCCACAACAATTAGTTGTACTAGCAATGCTGACAAAATTCTGTCACGGACTAATTTGTGCTTTGAGTCTCATTGCCTAAGCGTCTTCTCCCAATAACCTATATGGACAAATTCATACTGTTTTTAGCACTTTATACTAAAGTGCATTATTCATATATTTATAAATGTACATTCCACCAATCCCAATGGCTCAAGGCAGCTTACCAAAGTGCATATAGGACATATATAAAATTCTAAAATTAAATATTAAAAGCCCTAAAACTCAACCACATTAAAACTCTAAAAGGCTTGGGTAAAAGAACAGATTTTAACCTACACTATAATATGAAAAAGGTTTACCTCAACTCCAAGAGCAATTGATTCCTGCTATGAAAAAGCCAAATGTGTTGTAGTTCTTGCACTTGTCTTCGATGGGACAGCAGAAGGTTTTGAGGTAGATTGTACAAGAGTAAGTTTGTATAATTAGCATGGGAGCCATGAAAGTTTTTTTTTTTTTTTTTACACACAGTGAATGCTTTCTGAATGGGTTCAGAAAGCAACTGGTTTTTCATGGAGATGATAAAGGATTTTTGAGAGAGCCACAAGTAACTGTAATTTCTGGTCCATCTTCAGTGGCCACTCTACTAAAAGCAATTGCAGTAATCCATGATCAAGGCTTGGAGCATCTGTGCCACACAATGAGGTGTGACTAATGCCCCATTATTGCTATATGGTTGTCCACTATTAATGCTAGTTTATGGAGGACCCCCCGGTCTGCAAACTTCTTCTTAAGGTGGAGGGGACTGAATCCTCACCCAAAGTAGGCATATTAATTGAATCCTGGAATCCAATCCCGATCTAATCCAATCATAGTCTAGAATCAGCAACAGTTCTGATTTGTCCATAAGGATCTTTAACTTGTTCTCTTCAGCCTTTCCTCTGTTTTATTTTTATTTTTATTTATTTATTTATTTTTGTCAATTGCTTACAAGATAACAGGTATAAGTAAAAACATAGTTATAAACACATGGATACATATAAGAAAAATAAAAAATAAAAGAAACAATAGGACAGGGACAGCAGGCACGTTAGTGCGCTTATGCACGCCCCCTACAGACCTCTTAGGAAAGGGGTGAGCTCAATAGTAGACAGTCTAAGGTTAAAGTTTTTGGGGTTTGGGGAAGAAACTACAGAGTCAGGTAGAGTATTCCAGACATTGACCACTCTGTTGCTGAAGTCGTATTTCCTGCAATCAAGTTTGGTGTGATTAAACTTCAGTTTGTATCTATTTTGTGCTCTTGCGTTGTTATGGTTGAAGCTAAAGTATTCATTGATGGGTAGGACATTGCAATGTATGATTTTATATACTATACTTAGATCGGACCCAATGCAGCATAGTTCTAGGTTTTCTAGGTCTAGAATTTCGAGTCTGGTGGCATAAGGTATTCTGCAACGAGTAGAGGAGTGGAGAGCTCTTCTTGTGAAATATTTCTGGACTTTCTCAGCTGTGCTAATATCAGATACGTAATGTGGATTCCAGACTGATGAACCGTAGTCGAGTATTGGTCTAGCAAATGTTTTGTATGCTCTAGTTAGTAGTGTGATATTACCAGAGAAAAAGCTACATAAGATTAGGTTAACAACTCTTAACACCTTTTTGGCTAAGTAGTTACAGTGGGCTCTAGCACTTAGATCATTAGAGATGAGTACTCCAAGATCCTTGACAGAGTTTGGATCATCAACAAGGTCTTGACTATTCAGCCTGTATTTTATTTTCTGATTTTTTTTTGCCAATATGTAGGACAGAGCATTTATTTGTTGAGATTTGAAGTTGCCATTTGTTTGACCATTCTGATACATAGTCAAGGTCTTTTTGAAGGGTAGCAGTATTGTCTGTGGTGTTGAATAGCTTTACATCATCATCGAAGAGAATGCAGTTGCTCTTAATATGATCACAGAGGTCATTTATGTAGAGTATGAAGAGAGTTGGTCCTAGAACACTGCCTTGGGGGACACCACTATTGACAGGTACAGAATTTGATAGGACACTCCCAATTTTGACCATTTGTTGTCTGTTTCACAGGAATGCTTCTGTCCAGTTATGCAGGTGTTCAGAGATACTGTAAGATGTTAGTTTTAGGAGTAGTTTGTCGTGTACCACTGAATCAAAGGCTTTACAGAAGTCTATGTAGATTGCGTCTATTGCTTTGCCTTGATCGATTTGTGTAGTCCATATGTTTTTGCAGTGTAAGAGTTGCAGATTACATGATAGTTTTTTCCTGAAACTAAATTGTTTATTAGAGAGTAGGTTGTTTGTTTCTAAGTGGAGGATGATGGATTGCTTAATAATTGATTCTATGACTTTACAGGTGACACAGCATAAAGAGATTGGTCTGTAATTTTCAACTAGGCTGGGGTCTCCCTTTTTGAAGATGGGGATGATCGTGGCTTGTGACCATAGTTTTGTCAAGGAGCTGGTCCTGAAAGATTTTTCAAAGATTATGCTTAGAGGTTCGGCTAAGACAGTGGATAGCTTTTTTAAGAAGTATGCACATATTCCGTCCGGTCCAATAGATAGAGATGGTTTTAGATTGCATAGTGCTTTTTCAACATTGTCTACTGTAAAATCAATATGTATTAGATCATTGTAGTTTTCTGTGGTTCGACTAGGAAATACTGGGCATGATCCATTGCTGTTTACAAATACTGAGCCAAAGAATGTGTTAAAGAGGTTGGCTTTAATAGTGTTGTCATTGCAGTCTTTACCATTAGGTCCTTTCACGGGTGGGATGGACCTTGAGTCTTTTAGTTTGTTGTTTACAAAATTGTGGAAAGCGCGTGTGGAATTGGTGCATAGAAGGTTTTCTTCTTGTTTAATGTGATAATTGGTGTATTCAGTTTTTATCTGGTGACATAATTTTTTGTATCGGCTTTTGAAGTTGGCAACATGACCAGATTTGTTTTTCTGCCAAAGTGATTTCTTTTTGGATTGAAGCTTCCTTATTGTTATGGGTAATTTATTTTTTCTGGTTTTGGGAGTTGTTAATGGTACATATAGTTTGATGACTCTTTTGACTTCAAGTAAAAGTATGTTGTAATGGTCTTCTACAGTATTGCATCCAGTGAATAGAAATTGCCAATCAAGGATGAGAGATCGTTGTTTATAAGATCATAGTTGCCTTTTTTGAAGTTATAATTGTGGATTCCGGCATTGTGATGATTTTTGTGTGGACATATGTTGAGACAAAAGTCTATCATGTTGTGATCACTGTTGGAAAAGGGTTCTTTAATTTGTATTCCATAAATTGAATTCAAACTATTGCAGAAGATGAGATCGAGGCAGTTGTTAAGTCTGGTGTTGTTGGTTACTAGTTGTGCTAGTCCCAGATTTGTTACTGCATTGTAGAAGGTTGCATGTGTGGGTTCAGTTGTACATTTGTTAAGGGTCCAGTTAATATGAGGTAAATTTAAGTCACCAAGAAAGATAAAAGCGTGTGGGCAGGATGCTGCCCATGTTAATAGTGAATTTAGCTTGTTTACATGTTCGATGTCATAATCAGGGGCTCTGTAACATAGTAAGAACCGAAATGTGATATTTAAGGACAGTTCACAGATGATGGTCTCAGGAATAGCAAGCTCTTGGGTAACTTGGATGTTTTTTCGATGTAGGGACTTTTTATAGAAGATAGCAACACCACCTCCTCTACAGATTTCACGATCTGATCGGTAAACATGATAGTCTCTTACTGTGGTAATGGAGTCAGGAAGAGATGTGTTGAGCCATGTTTCACAGACAAATATAATGTCGAATTTAGCTGTATTTAGTAAGAGGAGAATTTCAGGTATTTTATTTATAAGGCTCCTTGCATTGAGTAGCTTGCATTTAAGGTCAGTTGTGGTTGGAATAGAGGTAGTTAGAGGTGTGCGTGCCTAATTTTGAGTGATGTTGGATTGCATGGGGTGGGGTTGGATGCGGAGTTGTGGGTTGTGTGACTTTCTTTTGATGCAATCAGCTCTGTAGTCAATGTATAGGACCTTTTGTCCATTGTCTAGATGGTTTTTGAGTTCTGCACGGAGTTCACGGGAGCGGATTCTTTGCAGTATGGATAAGGCTGGTCTTGAGCGAAGTTTTTTGTGATTGGGATTGGTTTTTGCAATGGCATTTATTGTATGAATGAATATGTGTTTGCTGGACTCATTTTTGCATACAACTCTACAAAAACTTGGGGCCATAGAGCCGTCATTGTATTTGTACCCAAGGCCACCTCTGATTATTTCAATGATATCTTCAGGAGAGATGTTTGTTGTACTTGATTTGCTTATGATATCGCGAACTTTGGTGATGTCGTCTGATTCGTTGGTGTCTTTGAGACCAAATAAGATGGCATTTGGATGTTTCTGTTCACATTCCATGGTGTCTCTGATGAGTAAGGAGATATTATTTGTGGAATTATTTGAAGGGATAGTAATTGTTTGTGGCTGTGGTTTGGTGATTATTTTTGGTTGTAGTTGTGATTGTAGTTGAGGTAGTGGTTGTGGTTGTTGTGCTGTATTTTTTTTTCAAGAGAGATTAGGCTTGCTTATATAGTTGTTTCAAAACATGTTGCTAAGTGTTCTTCTATTGGGTGAATGAGTGATTCTATTCTTTCAACTCTGTCAGGTAGGGTACTCAGTTTGTTTAGCTTAGGAGAAAATGACGGACATAGATAAAAGAATGTATCTGAATTTTTAACCATATCAGCTAGGCTTTTGTTTGCGTTTAAGCAGGCAGGGTGGGCTAGATTGTCGCATAGGCGGCATTTGATGTAAATTTCATTTTCATTGATGGTTTCAAGACATTTAAAACATGTGCAGGAGTCTGGGAGGTCATTGGTAGAGATATTTTTCTTTTGTTTTGGTTTGGAGTTTTTGGTTGGTATGGTCAATGGCAATACTACACTAAACAATTACAATAGCTACTTAATGTGATAGGTAGACAGTTACTTAATGAATGTTGGTAATTAATAAATGTTAATTAATATATTAGAGAACAAATCAAAAGTAAGGTTGCTTATTACTAAAAATCAATCAATCAATCAATTGGTTATTCAAATCACTCTAATCAAATAATTTTGCTAAGCAACAAACAGCCTAATTTATTACAGTGATTACTAAACACACTGATCAATTAAATTCACTAAATCACTGATTTTACTAATGAGATATTCAGTAATTACACTATATGCACTAAACACTCAATCATACTAATCAATAAAAACAATAAATCAATTAATCATTTGATAAAAATTAATTATTTTAAAGAAATTGATTTGGAGATATCATTATCTAATCTTTGATATAGGTCTTGAGATAGAAAGTTACAAGTTTTGAGATACTGAAAGTAATGAAGTATTATTGAGAGTCAGTCAGTAAAGGCTTTTTTATTGCTTTGCTTAGCTGTTGCTGATATCTGAGAATAGGTTTATAACCCCTAATAAATTGGCAGAAGACCTCCCTCTTTTCCTGGGCTGGAGAAACAGCAAAGAACAAAAAAGAACAGCAGTTTCTTTGTGTCAAGCACTCTTTCCTCTTGAAAACAGTCAGTGAGCAAGGGTTTACACTTTCTTGTTTTGTAGATTGAGTTTTTGAGATAGTAAAGATGCAAAGATGCTGAAGGAGGGGATCTCTGGCCCCTTCTTCAGCAGAGATAAACAGAACAATTTACAGGGAGGCAACAGGAAACTTTTTGTTTTTGTTTTCCCTTGATGAATGGGATTTCTGGCCCCCTCCTAGTTAATTAAATACACTTTCAAAGTTTGTTGCTTTAAGAGAAAGAGGCACATAGATAGTTTTGCACTGGCAATTCAAACAGTTTATATTTTTACTATGTAGACTCAGATTTGTATTGAGCATTCGCTCCTGGCTTCAATATAATTCTGCTTCTGTCACAGGAAATAAAATTGCTTCCAATCTTCACAGGAGTTCAATTATAACAAAACTAAGTTACTGTCCTTTTAAAGAGGGAGTCTGGGTTAGCAATTTGGTGAAGAGGGAAGAGGGAAGGAGGGGCGGCGGGGGGGGGGGAAGCAGTCTGCTTCACACCCTGGCTGCAAATATCTGAAGACCAACTCACAGCTCCCGGTGCTCACCATCCTGCAAGGATGGGATGAATCTCACCGTCTCACCGCCCTGCAATCGTTGAGCGCTTTTGAATAGAGCGCTTTTGAATTGAGCGTTTACTGAGGAATGGAACTCTTTTCTGGCTTGCTGGCAAGTCTCGGGCGTTAGGCTTTCCACCTCACTGGCTGGACCCGCAGGGATTTGAGGGCTTATCGCCTGGCGCTGCCCATGCCCGCCGGAGCTCCTCACACTGTCGCTACTGCCGCCGCCATCTTAAATGATCCTGGACATGTGGAGAATCCAATCCTGAATCCATAGAAAGTGAGAAGTACATCTGTGAGCATCATCTTCTATGCAGATCCAATTAGCTCAAAATATATGGAGGATCCTGCAGAGGCTTGATGTTGACTTTAAATAACATAAGAGAGCTGAGTAAAACTACTACAAAGTGCACTGCCTCTTGAGGAGCTGAGTAAAACTACTACAAAGTGCACTTTCTCACCTTAAAAGAGATACTGTGGTTAACAAAGTTGCCGATAATTCTAGAGTTAAAAACAGGTCATATTCCCCTAGTATTTTTGTTCTGGTATGGATCATCCATCAGAGTGACCCAAGGTAATCTCTGTGCAAAGTTCATGTATGACTTCAAATTGAAAAACATCTAGTCAGCTAACTCCAAGAACTCCTGGAGCTGCAGCACTGCTGCCTTCTCCACCAGCTTGGATAAATGTGAAATACTGGATATTAGCCAAAAGTTGTTCCAGTTGGCTGGTCCCAAAGAAGCTCTGCCTGCTCCAGCAAAGTGTTAATTAGCTACACAGGTTTTAGAGGTCCTTCTAAGTCAAGCCATGGCAGGGTCTAACAATCAAATAGGGGCATGAAGCAAATGAAGGACCTTATCTCTACTTTCTTGAGAGGCAAGCAATCTGTTGTGATTATTGCAAGTTTTTTTTAGAAGGCTCCAGTGCTATTATTGTTTCTTTTTCTATGCAATTTTTATGTTATGGATTGCAATTGTTTTGGTGGATAAGTAGAGTCGACAAGTAGAAATATAAATTAAATAAATAAATAAAGTGGCTCAGAGATTAATAGGTAGTGCATTTGAACACCTCAATACTTTTCAACATGGCATCAAATTCAGGGCAAATCGACTCCATTTTGTTGGCAAAGAATCATAGAACTTGCTTATAGTAGAGCTCAGGTGGACAAAAGCACTGGTCAAGGTCTCTCAGTGCCTGGTTATCTCTCTAATGGTTGTAATGAATTCCACTGGCCAATTATCCACTAACACAGATGGAATGCTTAAGGTTTATTTTATTTTCTAATTGCAGTAATAGAAACTTTATGATGCTTAACCCCGTACTAACTGACTCATTCTTTAGTCTTGTACCACAATAACTTAAACAATCTGTTCTCACACCTTGTCTTCTGCAATTATTCCACATCCTACGGTGTGCTACAGGCTTGACACAAGAAAGGGGACATCTAAAAAATACCCTATTCCCTTATGAACCAAAAGCTTTTTGGACCCAGGTAATTGTTTTACATTTTAACCAGATCATTGATAGGGTGGTTGGTCAGGTTCAACAAACATCTCCCAAAGCCATTGGAATCCAATCTAATCGGGTCCATTCCATTGGTCTTGTGGGGTAGTGGATCAAGCTAATTTCACAGAGGGAAATTTGCTGTAATACCTTAACCTTCACCAAGAAATTCTCCATCCTGGCTGTCAGCCTTTGAGATAAACCAGATCAGGTAACAGACACCACAAAAACCACTGAGAGTACTTTATTGTTGTAGGGTATATTAACAGAAACTTGAAAGCTTTCCAGCATTTCCCTCTGGCAATTCTTATATCATATGGAATCAAGGTTGGGTTATTTCCAGTCACTTTCTCGAGTTTCCATCTTTCTCAGAGCTGAGATGTCATTTATTTCCTCTTTTATTTGCCAACAGTTTTTGTGTTCCTTGCCAATTTTATCTCTGCCTTTCTCCA
Source organism: Notechis scutatus (assembly GCF_049901735.1). Lineage (NCBI taxonomy): Eukaryota > Metazoa > Chordata > Lepidosauria > Squamata > Elapidae > Notechis > Notechis scutatus. Next base: position 192,605,671 of record NC_142009.1, on the reverse strand, counting down.
TCTCTGCAAAGGCATCTGAGGTCAGTTTTGAGAGTAAAACCTAGGTCTGCTCTCACTTTTCCAGGTGCATTTTTTTAAAAAAAATTCCAATCCAGTCTGCAACTCTGGTGGCCTCCCATCTAAATGCTGATAACTATTAACCATCTGTCATTCCTGATTTTGATCCACCAGAGTTAAAACATGTTGACAAATTTTTGCACTGCTATTTCATAAATGTAATTTCAAATTTATTGTGTGTTGGTATTCTAACCCAACCTGGTTCCAAGAGAGCAAACACAAGACAAAGGCAGCAGCCCGCACCTTTTAAGGTTTAATCCACGAATCCTGTTTCTTCACAGATAAAAGGCTGCTTCCAACTAATTAGCTCTGATAAGAAAGAGCCTTGCAAAGTTGTTTGTCAAGGCTGCCAAAAACCCAGAGACTACTGCTACAAAATGACCTCTGTGACTGATATTAAGAGCAATCATGCTTCTTTTCTGCTGATGATGTAAAGCCACAATACCACAGACAATACTGCTACCCTACAAAAAGATCTTGACTATGTATCAGAATGGTCAAACAAAGCAACCCAAATCTCAACAAATAAATGCTCTGTCTTACATATTGGCAAAAATCAGAAAAAAAATACAAGCTGAATAGTCAAGATCTTGTTGATGACCCAAGCTCTGTAAAGGACTCTTGGAATACTCACCTCTAATGATCTGGCGTTAGAGCCCACTGCAACTACATAGCCAAAAAGGTATTTTTAAGAGTTGTTAACCTAATCCTACGTAGCTTTTCTCTGGTAATATCACACTACTACCAGAAGCATACCAAAACATTTGCTAGACCAACACTTCCTGAATACAGTTCATCAGTCTGGAACCCACATTACGTATCTGATATTAGCACAATCTGAGAAAGTCCAGAAAATTTCACAAGAAGAGTTCTCTCCTCTACTCGTTGTAGAACACCTTATGCCACCAGACTTGAAATTCTAGAACTAGAAAACATTGAATTACGCCGTCTTCGGGTCTGATTTAAGCATGGTATATAAAATCATACATTGCAATGTCCTACCTGTCAATGTCCTACCTGTTCAGCTTCAACCATAACAACACAAGAGCACACAATAGATACAAACTCAAAGTTAACCGCACCAAACTTGATTGCAGGAAATACGACTTCAGCAATAGAGTGGTCAATGTCTGGAATACTCTACCCGACTCTGTAGTTTCTTCCCCAAACCCCAAAACTTTAACCTTAGACTGTCTACTATTGAGCTCACCCCTTTCCTAAGAGGTCTGTAGGGGCGTGCATAAGCGCACCAACGTGCCTACCGTCCCTGTCCTATTGTTTCTCTTATTCTTCTTTTATTTTTCTTATATGTACCCATTTCATGTATTCACAACTATGTATACACTTATACTTAATATCTTGTAAACAATTGGCAAATCAAATAAATAAATAAATAAATAAATAAATAAATAAATAAATAAATAAATAAATAAAATAAATAAGAACTAGTTTACAAGAGTTTTCAAATCCTAACTATGATGTCCACGAGGCTGAGCTTCAGAGCGTCTTTGCCTTCTGCAAAGAACGCTTCTTCAAACCTGGCTTTTATCTCTTGAGGGAGGGGCCATTACCTTGCAGCCTTACTCCCAAGTCACCTGTGCTGCTGTAACTGCTCTCTCCTATGATCAATCCTGCACGCACATGCACTTGGCACAGGCTCCTCATGAACCTCCTCATCACTGCTGCCAGCCCCCACAATCTCTGAAGGCAGCAGTCCACTCTCTAATGGTCTTGGCCCCTCATCTGAGTCCTCACTCTCCTCCACCATCTGCACCTGCTGCCGGCTAACCACAACAGTTGGGTTTTATTTTCCATTCCTCAAAAGTCCATATGGTTGACATGATTATAAAATGTAATCTGGTTTTAATGAAACTGGAATTATAATAGGTAAGATCAAACTCAAGGTGTCTATTAATAAAAAGGCATTCTTTCTACTTATTTCTCAGCTGCCTTGTCCTCTTATGGTTCTATGCCATTCTAGTTGGTTTGTAAGCAAAGCACATGTCATAGCAGCTGGTCAGAGAAGAAAGTATGTCAACTCATCACTTGGGGTTGCACAGGGGTACAAAAAGAATGACATGTTAATCTGCCATTTTCTCTCATTATGTTTAAGTATTTGTTGCTAACGATCGGTCATATTTTGATTACAAGAAAGCAACATGATTTCTTCCAACTTTTATGAATTTAAGGTTAGAGTTAGGGTTGTAACTTTGAACAGTCATCCAGAGGCTGATCATAAGTTGAAGACTACCTGTAAGTCTAACATATAAAATACATATCTACATACATATGCACATAAAAGTTTCAAGCTGCATGTTTTATTTATGGTTCCTTCTATATTGCTTTGTTCTATTAACACTGCAAAGATAAGTCCTGTATTCTATATGAATATTTTCTTTTGTGTCTAGAGTCTTGTTTCAGACTGCTACAGCTGTGGCTTTTAGCCAATAGAACTCTTTATTATTAAAAGGGTTTATTTATATAAGACCAACACAGATTTCTGTTGAGATTAATTTGTTTTTGTGTTTTGGCAACTTGTTATGGGGAAACTAATTGCTACTTTCTGGTATATTTGAAAATCCAATTAAATGGCATAACTCATGGGATGCTGTCCATTAGATAAAGGGCTTTTTAGCTTACCTTTTAAAGAGAAGCATTTAAAAATTAGACGTTAGATGGAACTAGAAGGAAATAAATATTATAATAAAAGAAGAAAAGTCAGACTCAACTTACAGATTGAAGCAAAATGTTTTAACACTGGACATATGGAAGGATATTTTTTAACATTTGAACCAGAAGATAAATCTAAGTGTGTCTGTCTCTATAGATAGATTGTGTTTAAAAGATGCCATGGAAGAGGGGGAGAAAAATCTAACGTGATTGAGACAGATCTGAAAGTAGATTTAAAAATGACAGATTATAAAAAATTACATGGAAAAAATTGCTACATTGGGCAAATAGAAGAAACTAATTAATATCTTAATAATTAAAAGGGATATTTTGTGAGAAGTGACAACAAATGAAAAGAAATCAACTTGTTAAACATTATTTTTATTGTCTAAAGATCAAGACTGTTAGAAGCAAAAGAAGTAATGTAAAGTTGGTTTCTTTGATCAAGATTAAAATAGATATGTTGCTACTGGTATCTCTGGTAACCTTAATGGATTTTGCTGACCTCAGAACTGAAATAATGAAGCTTCAAGGATTAAGAGATTTGTAGATAAGTGATGGGATATGGGAAAACGAGATCATTTGTTGCATTTTAAGAGGAGTTGATAAGTTGCTAAAATTGTTTCTACTTCTGATGAAGGAGGAAGTCATTTTATATATTTCTTTTCTTTTTTTATTATATTTTTCTTTTTTATATTTTTTTTTCTGCACCTTCTTTTTATTTATTTTTTTCCTTTTTAGTTTGTATTAGTTTTTATTCTTTAAATTACAATCTTTAATAATCATGTCTGTGTGTGTGTCTGTGTGTTTAATATATACACAACACTTAATCCGGGAATTCAAAAGAATGTAATCTTGAGAATCAAGTTGTAGTCCACATGTTTGCAGGTCAAAAGTATATTCACATTATTTCATACACTGGCTTTGCTTTAGTTTTAGTACTGGCACAGTGGTCTGTTCTAATGGAAAAGTGGCAGCTATTTGGGGCAAATTATTGGACTGCTTAGCTTTCGTCTGCCTTATTATCAGAGGACCAGAAACTACTCAAATGGATTGAAACTCTGGATGCTGAGTGAATGGGTTCTGGCATAACTTTAATAAGTTTCATGCTGATAGCAACTTTAGGAAAACCACTTACCATTTAATTTCTTCATTTTAAGTAAGTTGTGGGGGGGAGAGAATCTTGCCATCCAGCAAGATTAAAACTGATGGCATACATGTACTTACTCCAGATGGTTTTCTATATAAACATTTAAAATATTATTTGCAGCATACCTGAAATAATTAAGTAAGTAGCTGATAAATGGGATTAGGGAGAGATTCAAATCCCTGCTCATTCACAAATGGTTAGCACGAAGTAGGTGAACTAGCAGTTCCTGTCTCTACCTGATTTATCTCCAGCTTGTTGTAAATATAAAATGGATGAGCATAATAATCCATGCTTACTGTAGCAGTTTGTAGATAAATTAATAATATACAAAATACTTTTTTAAATTACAGAATGCCATTGGGACAATCGGGCCAAATCAGGTGGGGGAAAAAATCTAAATGTAGAAAGATAAAAAACAAAAATGATCTAAATAATATTTGCTCATAGTGGTAATATTAGAAGTCAAAGTTAAATAGCTGAAAATTGCAAAATTCAGAAGAAATTAAGATGCTACATTTAATGGAATTATTTTTCCCAACATAAGACATTGATGCAACTGTGTATGTGTTTTTAACACAGATTATCCATTTCCAATACATATGTTACTTGGAGACCCATGGGGTGTCACAAGAACTTGAATTAAGATTGACTGTAACACTGTACTTCAAAGTTGTGTGAATGTGAAGATTAAATAGAATCACATTTTAGAATCTGTAGTTTTTGTTACTAACACCTCTATCTCGCCCAAATAGCCAGGCCAAGGTAATGTAGAAATTATTTTTTCCAACTGGTATTTGCTATCACCACATTTATTTCCTCTCCTTAACTATTTTATAGAACAAGGCCAAAAGAATATTTTTGTATTAGACAAAAAATACCAGGATATCTTAAATCACTATCTGATAATCTATTTGGAATGCCATAGTTAGGCTTCTATAGCATGTTACCACATTATAATCCACAAAACACTTAGAAACATCAAGGAATGTTTATTTAGAATCTAGAAATCCAAATGCCACATAAAAGCCCATCTAGATTTCTGCATCCCAAATATAATAGCCCAATTTAAAAGTGTATTTACTTTACTAGGAACACACAATAGGACAAAGCACAAAGGGTATTAGGCTTAGAAAGAAAAAAGATAAGGATTCATAGAGTAACCATAAACAAAAATGCAGTCGGTAAGTCATCCAACACGAAGACTGAGGCTAAGAGGAAAACAGCTTTGCAAGGAATAAAACAAGCCTTCGAGCATATCCTGAGTAAAATCAAAACTCTAATATGCTTAGCCTAATTTGTCATTTACATCCAAAGTTTAGGTCTGTTGGATTCTGCCTTGGGTCCTGGAAACTCACAACCTAGAATGGGTCAAACATTCTTTTCTTCACATCCAGCTTTGATACATTGAAGAGTCAAAAAAAAGAAAAAAAAAGAAAAAGGAAAAAGGAAACTTCCACAAAATTCTTCCCTTGCAATTTCACTGAAATAAAAGATATTCACCTTACTGAAGGGACTGGTATAACCATGGGAATGCTGCTAATCCATCAGGTCTACAGAGTTTGCATTGCTGGAACTTCCCATTAGCAAACCTAATCTTCAGATTTGAATATAATTGCTTTTGAGAGACCTGAAATTGAGGGATTCAGGGATTGTAGAATGGGAGGGATTGTAGAGTCTTGAAAAATCATGCTGAAGCCACTTATCTCCAGCGCATGCATCTTCAATTTTTTAAAAGGGCATGCTAGACACATATGTACAAACAAACAAGCAAATAATACACCTAGAATAGAAGGCTGGTAATTCTTGTGGAGATCAGCTATACTACAACCCTTTTCCATGCTTTTGTGTTACTTCATCTGTTGATACTTCCATTCTGTTAAATGTAGAATCATGAATAAAACACACGGATAGCAAAAAAGAAAAGAAAAAGGTGTTCACTGTCTTATTTAACACTAGTTGGAAATAAGGCACTATAGTTTTCCTTGGTAGAATCTCAATGGGCTCATGTCCCTCATGCATTTGATTCACTGAGTGTAGACCTGAGGCTAAAACTAAGTGTGCATTGAAATACATGTGGTAGCTGCTATTTCTTGACACAGATGTGACATGAGCATGAAAAGCAGCTTCTGGCAAAATTCTGAAGTAATTGAGTTATGCATTATCCCATCTCACACTCTCTCACACACATTTCTGAAATTGCATGAACTGAAGCTATCAGACTGCTCTTCGGGGAATCCATAATCTGTGGTGCTGTCACAAGAAATTATTTTATTTCTTTTAATCAATGTAATACTTTCCTATTTTCGAAAGCTTACTTGACTTTGGCATCTGGAGCCTATATTCAGTGCAGTATTTCCTGTAATATTCAAAATGAAACAAGGCTTCAGAAAGTCACTTGCTCTCATGTCAGTAGTACTGAGGCTCTTCCAGGTTGAAAAGGATTAGCCAGTGCTATCACCATTGTCTGAGGCATGCCTGGTTGCGGACTCCTTTCATATCCCTGTTAAGTTTCCTACTAAAATGGTACCCATCTATCTTCTCACGGTCACCTGAGTTCAAATTGCTGGATTGGCATTAGCTGGAGCGAATGATGGGAGCTCATCCCACCACACAGCAGCACCCGGGCCTCAAATGTAGGCTTCCTGATTGTCAACCCAGCGTCCTAACTACCTGAGTCATTCTGTTCCTGCTGCAGTTACACACTGCGTGTAAAGTACTGTGAAGTCCTTGGTCCCCTCTGAGCTTTGTTGTTTTCTTACAGATGTTTATTACCTGTTTAGGTAACATCTTCAGATTCAGATCTAGATTTAAAGTATGTGCTTACTGATATCAGGAACAATACAGAGGACTATGTATAATATTACTTTAGGGAAAAATGTGATAAATTGCTGTCATGATTGATCATCTCTTGCTCATTGATGCTTGGCATTCAGGTTTTCATGTGTGACCCTGGATTTTCTTTCATACCGCACTTTCAGCTCAATAGTCGTTTTGCCCCTTTCCATTAAATTACAGATATGATATTCTGTGTACTGGGACTTAAAAGGTCTTTGATTCCACTAGAAAGACAGCTAGCTAATTTTAAACTCGATTTGTCTTTGCACCTTCTAAGAGAGGTGAAAGGGAAGAATGGATAGCCTATTTGACTCATATCACTAGTGACATTGATAATGTTTCTATGCTGTCCTTCATTGCTCTCTCTCTCTCTCTCTCTCTCTCTCTCTCTCTCTCACACACACACACACACACACACACACACACACACACACACACACCTCTCTATCTATCTACCAAGTGGTGGGATTCAAAATTTTGTACTATCAGTTCTATGGACGTGGCTTGGTGAGCATGGCAGAGGAAGGAGACTGCAAAATCTCCATTCTCTCTCCACTCCTGGTGGAAAGTTACTGCAAAATCCCAGTCCCTCCCCACCACACTAATCTGGATTTCATGGAGCATAATCACACATTCAGTTTTCAAGAAGCTGAAGTTGTTGCCCGGGATATAACCAAAGGAGGACACCTTTTAAAAGAAGCCTGGTTTCCCAACATCAATTCTATCAATAGGCATATTGAACTACCACTGGCCTACCAGGCACTGAGACACCAAGAAAGACCCTGAAGGAGGGGCAGAGATCACTTCCCATTGGGGAGCAGGGACCGATGGAACACCCCCCCCCCCATCCTTGGGCATGTGGACTCATCCTATGAAGGCACAGCCATGCCTGTACAAATATGGAGGAGTTCGGCAGAGCTGCCTCAAGTTATAGCAGAAAAGGAATAAAGAAGAACAAGCCGGGCCAATTACAAGGTCACGAACAAAACAACAAATTACCAAAAGCACCAGCCTGAAGATGGCGAGTGGGACCTCATCGAAACGTTGCCAAGATACTCTCAATCTTACACGGGAAAAGACCCGAACATTTCGTGAAAATCTACGAAAACAAATTTATATATATATATATATATATATATATATATATATATATATATATATATATATATATATATATATATTATATATATATATAATTTTTATATATATATATTTATATATATATATATATATATATATATATATATATATATATATATATATATATTATGTATATAAACATAATAAAGAAAGGCAGCAAACAGGAAAATGTTATGTACCTTTTAGTAAACAGATAATAGTCCTTGTAAAGAAAGGCAGCAAACAGGAATTTTCACAGATATCAATAAGTAAAATATATTCTTCAGATATATATATATATATATATATATATATATATATATATATATATATATATATATCCTTGCAAATAGACACTTTGTTCGATATAGTATATATATAGAAAAATTAGTCTAATTGCTGGTCTGCTCTCCTACTGTATCCTCGTTGGTTCCTCCTTGTCAGGAGACGCCTGTCCTGACATCTACCCAGCAATCATCCAAATTATCATCTTCTTCACCTGAAGATAACATTTGTTCCTCTGCACCCGTTCCCGGCTGACCACCTAATTGAAGGGTGGAGGTTTGAAGGTTCAAGCCGATCTTGCAAATATAGAACTTGCTGATTCATATAAGTCCTCCTCGCTGGAGCTGTCATTCAAAAATATACATATCATATATATATATATATATATATATATATATATATATATATATATATATATATATATATATATATATATATATATATATATATGCTGTTTTTCTTATTATAGTAAACTGCATAAAAAGATGGTAGGGTATAAAAGAAATAGAAAAATATACATCAAACAAGAGAATAATATAGATTAAAAAGTGCAGACAAGTCCAGAAGGCCCAAAAGGTAAACCTTGTGGAAAAAATATTTTAGGACAAACCAGATTTATAGTGCATTTCTATGCAGATTTATTCCTAGTAAATTCAGTAGGTTTATGCCCTGCTAAGAAATCAATCAAATATATATTTGTTAGGTAAAGAGTTAAAGGGGAGAAAAGCAGGCAGGTAGGTAAGCAGATAGCTAAAGAACGGAAAAATGAAAAGATATTGGAAGAGAAAAAAGAAAAATCAGAGATGACAGGTAAACAAAGACTGGAGAGTAAAGGTCAGAAGCAGAGGTGTAAATGGAATGTGAAAAGAAAACTGTATGCAGTGAAGGGAAATGAAAGGCAGAGAAACAAGATCATACCCAGTGAGAAGCAGTTAAGGTAAGTGGCAGACGTAAAAAGAGAAACCAAAAGAGCCTGTGGCAGGAATGGGAAAGGTATTGTAGTACTCCAAGTACGATAAAAAGAAGGGAATGAATTTGAAGAGAAGGGAATCTTTAGCTATAACTGAGTAACCTTTAACAACCTTTAAAAACTGAAAATAGTTGAATTTAACTGATAATAAAATATGCAAAAAATATGGAGAAAAACATAAGTGACGCAAAACAGGAAGGAAGAAAAGAAGGGAGGAGGGGAGGGAGAGGGGAGGGAGGCAGGAAATAGAGTCTATGGATAAATAGGTTAGTTTTTATCTTTACCTTTATCTTCATCTGAAGAAGTATCATAACAAAGTAGAAACAAGACAAAAGGAAAATTCAACAAAAGAAAAAGAGCATGTTTTGGAACAAGAAAATAAAAATTAAATATTATTAGTAATGAGGCAACCCAAGTACTGAGGTAAAAATAATAAACAAAAGACCTAAACTGGAATTTGTAGGAACATAATCAATACAGAAACTATGAAGAAAGTGAAGCAGAAGCTCAACAACTGGAATTATGCAAAGAAAAAAGAGGCGAATGTTAACCATACCGAAAGGGGGGGATTAAATGAAGAAGAGATTAACAGAACTCTAATGCTCAGATGAATTATATACTATAAATAAAATAATTTATCTTCAGTAGTAAGCATGGAAACCAGATTGCTAAGGATCAAAATGAGTATTAGATCAAGAAAAAATCTAAACCTTGCAACAAAACAAATTAGTCTGGTAACTAAGAAATTAAGGGAGCAAATCAATATGCACACACACACACACACACACACACGCACACACACACAAAGAAATTAAGCATATTTGAACTGCTTTGTTTTAAAAAATATGACATTAAATCAAAAGTTTAGTTCTATGAAAACTAATCAAAAGCAAGCATGCAATTAAAAATATAAAGAAACACAAATAAGCATATTAAAATAATCTTTTTAGGAAAGATATGGGGAAAACAAAAATGAATAAACAGCTATAGTCATCAATGCTTAAAAGCCAGCTCAAATAAAAGTTTGTGAATATGAAATACAGGTCGGAAAATCACACATGCTGGTTGAGTCTAAGTGGCTGCTTCTTTTTATTTGCATAAACGTTGCTCCATCTTTCGTCATTATTATCTACAATGGCATTTTTTAGCTTCTCCTTACGGAACTTGAAGGATTTCTGTGAGCTATTCCCAAGAAACAGGATTAAGTTTCTTGTGAGTTTGAGGCCCTCTTAATCTGGTCAGCCAAATAACTAGTTGCATCAGTGAATGAAGAAAAGGTGTGGCGTATCTTTCTACAGAGGGAAGGTGCGGTGGGGAGGAGAAAGACTTCTCAGTCCAAGAAGTTTAATGAAAGTTTTCAAAGAATATGAGCTTTTAATTGAGGAGGCACTGAACCTGTTGGAGGTTTGTATTCAGTAGGATCCCTTGTTAGAGGATGGGCTCCTGAAGTAAGGTGCTAAAGGAATGCCAAGTAATTAAACAGCAGCACTTCCCATTAAAAAAAAAACCTTTTACCTAAGCTACATTATATATTGAAAAGAGGATATTTTATATTTATTAAACTATTTAAAACTATGTCCAGTATATGACCACACCATCCATCTCATAAACACAGTTCTGGATGGTTATCAATACATTAAAACAATTAAAAAAAACCAATATTAGTAAAGAATAAAAAATAAATAAACAATGACCATTGAAAATGAATCCCCCAAACAATCAGCAGAAACATCTCAACTGGCCCCTGAACCCCAAGTCCTGGAGAACATCCAGGTCTTCAGTGCTTTATGAAAGGATCAGAGCCTGATATGTTCCAGAGCAAGAGTTGCCAACCTTTTGGACCTCAGGGACCACCAAACTCATAATTTTAAATCCCACGGACTATAGAGACCCTGGGAAAATCCCAAAAAAGTCTGCAAGAAAGTTCCCCACCCTATTTTCCTACCGATCAATCATTCTTTATTTGGGATCCGCAGGATACTGTCTCCAGCTTTGTTCTCGGGGGAGGGGGGAGAATTTTGGCTTCATGCAAGGAAAGCAGCAGAAGCAGCAGAAGTCTTTCTTTCTCTCCTCCAAACTCCGCCAGAAATGAGTCTTTGTGAGACTTGTCATGCCAGCGCAGCCTCTTGGAGCAGGATGCCTTGCAAGGTCCCAAAGATTCATTTCTGGCGGAGTTTGGGAAAGAGAAAGAAAGAGTTTTGCTGCTTTCCTTGCGTGCAGCCAAAAGCAGAAGAAGAAAGAAGCGGAAAGAAGCAGCCAGGTGGCCAGGCGCGTGGGGCACGTGGGGCGAGTGGGGCAAGTTCCCCCCCTCCATCCTTTCCCCCCTTCCCTCACTGCCTCATGTTGTTTGCAATGCAAGTGATGCCAGCCTTGTGTTCCCATGGGCCATGTGGGCAGGCACAGCCTTGTGTTCCCATGCAGCCTGGAAACAGTCTCAAAAGGTTTCAAACCTACTCTACATCAGTGAAATGGCATTGTAATCCTAATGGATGGTGTTCCCATGCATGTATAAGGTGCTGCAACTCCTGATCCAGTTATTGAATCTTATCCTGTGCTGCTGAGAACTGATGCAGAATTCCTATTATTGGACTAAAGTCATGCTTACACAGATAGTCCTCAACTTATGGCCACAAGTGAGCCCAAAATCTCTGATGCTAAGCGATACAGTTGTTAAGTGACTTTCCCCCATTTTACAATCTTTCTTGCCACAGCTGTTATATGAATCACGGCAGTTGTTAAGTTAGTAATATGGTTGAAAAGCGAATTGGGCTTCCCCATTGATTTTCCTTGTCAGAAGTTTGCAAAAGGTAATCACATGACCAGGGACAATGAAGCTGTCATAAATATGAGTCAGTTGCCTAGCCTCTGAATTTTAATCACGTGATTCCCGAGATGCCACAGCAGTTATAAGTGTGAAAAGCAGTCACAAGTCACTTTTTTCAATGCCGTTGGAACTTCAAATGGTGACTAAATGAACGGTTATAAGCCAAGGACTACCTGTAATACAAACCACAGATACTTGTGCCTGTTAGCTTTGGCGATAGAGTTCATCTCTTGGAAGAAGGTTGGGGACCAAATCTAAGGCATCCATTTGAATCCTTACCTCCCGATACTTTTATACAGCTATGACAAAAATGTGTCATTCTTTGAATCCAGGAGAGAGAGGGGGGGGGAGGGAGGGAGGGAGGGAGGGAGGGAGAGAGGGAGAGAGAGAGAGAGAGAGAGAGAGAGAAATTCAACATTAATTCTGAAGAGCAAGAAGGCCGGACGGTCAATATTGCACAAACCTAGCTGACAGCTACGAACTCTTTTGGACAAGAGTATTCAAGCTTTCTTCACAGGGAGACACACACACACACACACACACACACACACACACACACACAGCCAAAAAAAAATTCTGATAGACTGGAAAACAACATCAACTTCTATGAAGTTTGTCTCATCATAAAAACGCAAGAGCGTCCAGGAAAATGGATTACAACTAGTAAAACCAGAGAAATGCGCTTGGGACATTGCTGAAGAATATGATCAATGTTCTCTTCAGAAACCTCCAGCTCTCTGAATGATGCAATTACAAATATTGGCCCATGAGTCTATAGTGCTCATCCATTATATTTAGTGGTTTGCTGGAAAAGGTCATCAGCTTGTTTGCAGTGCCATATAATGGCAAACAAAAACAGGCAGGTGGATGGACAGGCCCTGTGACGGTATCACAGATACAGCCTGCAGAATAGCAGTCTTGTTACTAATATGCTTCATAGATGAGGGACTTGAGACAGGCGATGCTGCAATGGTCATAAGTGTGAAAAATAGTCACAAGTCACTTAATTCAGTGATGTTGTAACTTCAAATGGTCACTAAATGAACTCTGTAAGTCAAGGACTACCTGTAGTAATTTTCTGTTTATGAATAGTATAAACACAGGATTGTTTCAAAGAAGGATTTTAATCTTGAAGTCATTCCTGCAGAGCTGCTACTTTATCATTTTAAGAAGACAGCTTTTTTAACCATTCTGTTGCCATCAGATATATTAGACTAAAATTCTTATCATTCCTGCTGACCATGGATTGGATTATTAGGGGCTAAAATCAAACATCCCTCGAAGGCAACAGGATTAGGAAAGTTATTCAATATAAAATGAAAAGAAATGGTCAAGATTAATTCTGAAACCTGAGAGTTCCATGCTGTTTACTCACTGATGAGTTATGATCCAATGCCTGCTTACTTGAGAAGTGAGCTTTGTGAGGTGAATTCCTGAGTGAACAAGCATTGCTCTGAGTTACGCATTTTCAAAATTCTTTTTCCTCACTACTTTTAAGGAAAATAGCACAGATTTACCATGGAATCACAGTACTTAATTCAATATAGCAGGCTATGTTTAAATGCAGGTCAAAGATACAAAGATTGGAGGATTAGGTAAGAATATATCTAGTGGTGGGATTCAACCGGTTTGCACTAGTTCAGGAGAACCTGTTGTTAAATTACACTCACCCCCGCTATCAAAGTGGATCCTGCAAGCTGGGCTGCAATGGAGAAATGGGCAACGGAATGGTTGGTGGAAGGGAAGGAGAAGGCCGCTTTCCCTCTTTCTTCTCCCTGCTCCTCCTCCTTCCGTCATGCCGGCCGCTCCTTTGCCCATTTCTCTATTGTAGCACAGAGCCCAGAATATGATTTGATAGTAGGAGGGAGGGTTAATTTAACAACTGGTTTGCCCAGGCTCAAGTTAGCCATCGCAGGAGGCTTGCCCCACATGTCCAGTGGAGCTGGAGAACAGGGATGGGCCATACCTCCCATGACAGCCAACCTGACCCTGGGAGAACTGGTTATTTGAATCCCACCACTAAATATATAAAATGTATGTGTCCGGTTGTATTTTTCTCCCAGGTTATGAATATACACTTTTATATCTAGAATATTTTTTGCTATCAATGTATTATCTGCTTTACCTCATGGTATTATTTATAGTTATACTGTAACAATGTTGATTATTTTGCTCGCAATAAAATAAGATTATGTATAAAATTATGGCAGTTCTGCAAAACATACGGCCTGTGGTAGCTACAACTAAAGCAGTAGAAGTAGAAGCTGTAGAAGCAGCTGTAGCTCATATAGTTTACATACTGTGCCATCATTTTTGTTCTAGTTCACAGAAAGCTACAATATGGTTTGCAGTAAGATGCAATGTGATTTGTTTTGGCTTGCACTCAGTGCAAAGAAAAGAAAATTGTGAACCATTTGCATCTAACCACTTAAAGCAGAGTAAGCTGCCATTCTGTAGCAATCTAATTCGTACATACTGAAATTATAATTAGGAAAACATCTAATTTGATACAATTTATAATTTTAACAAATGACAGCCAGAAATTCATGACACGGTTTCCAACTTCCTAAGTTTGACTCCTTTTCAGAGATGAATCTACTTCAGTCAATTCTAAATTATAGAGAACCAATCTTGAACAGTTCTTAACATCTATTCTTACCTGTGGGACATGCTTTGATTTTCTGTATTCGCTTTCTGCCTGGGTGTTGTTTTTGTGTGAAAAGTCCTTTACAATAGCAGTTTCACAATTACATTTATGAAAGAAGGGCCGTCTAAATAACTTCACTCACCCTTCCTCCTGCTGCTATTGGTTTTATATGAATTCGATAGGTTCTGTTTGTAGCCACTCTGATTGCTCTCTCAATGTACATTATTGCTAGCACCCTAGTACTGTATTAATGTATGTGAAGTTTTTTTTAAAAAAAGTGCACACACTGAAAGGAGTCATTATATCCATTGCATGCCTTTGTGTGTGCTTATCTGTGCGTATGTATGTGTATGTGTGTACACACATATCTACTGTATACACACATGCACACACACACACACACACACACACATGGCCATGTGGAAGATTCAGAAAGTGCAGGACATTTAAACACCGTCTACTTCTTCACAGTAGCGTATACTTGGGGAATATGCTAATAGCTGCCCCCCCCAAAAATTGATTGGTTGGTTGGTTGTGTTTCATTAAATCAGTGTTGACTGTTAACCAATCATTTAAGTGGATAGTATTTCTTGACTGCCTGTCCCTTTACTGTTAATGGCTCATCCTAAAAGGCAGAAAATATCCATCACTTCAATATCTTCATTGTTAATCCCAGTTGCTGTACCTGTTGTCACGAGTTTGCCCTTTATATTTAATTTTAGTTCCATTTTTTTCACTCTGCTCCTTGACTTTTATTATTAGAACTTGCCAGTCTTTTGCGTTTCCCTTTGCATTTTTGCTAACCCTAGACATATGGTTGATTCTAACTCGCCTTTTGGTTACAAAAGCCTGAAAACTACTTTATTTAAACAAGATTGTCCCATAATGAGGTTGTGGACACTTTTTAATATTTATTAACAGATACTATATTCTTTTGGTTTTTATATTTTTCTGGATTCTATCCAAAGTTTTATGATAAGGGCAGTATCTAAAACTAACATTTAAGCCTCTTCCCCTCCAGAACACATTCTATCTTTTAAATGCTAAAGGAAAACATCCAATTGACCAAAATATTAGCAAGCAGGCTAAAGTGAAGAAGCCATTTTCCCCTAAGCTGAAATAAAAACATATCCTCAAATAAACGTACATGAGATCTAAATGTACACACATCTGGAATTTGAAGTATTTTTAATAGACTTATGCATCTTCTTTAACCTAATCCTAAGGGTAGTAAATAATTTTAGGAGCAAAAGTGCAAATTAACTGACTGCTTGGTTGTTGCTTATTGTTATAATATTGGATGGTGACCAGCAAGTGTCTCTCTGCCAATAAAAAAAATCGTCCATCTGTGAAATGGGGAGGAAAGTGATATTTGGTGGTTTCTTCTTTCCATCATAACATCCCCTTCTTAAAACCTGTTCCAAAGAGTCTGCCAAGTTTCTAGATCAGGTTTGGAGGACTTCATGGGATCTGCTGTGAAGGGGAAGAGTGGCTGAAAAATTAATTCTCTCTTACCATTTTGACAAGGAAATAAAATGTTCTTAGCTTGAACAGGGTTTTTTTTTTTACATGCATACTTGTAAGTAAATGTCTTTTGTTGTGCCCAACTGCTTCATAGCACTGCAAAATCCTTCTCTTGTGTAATTCAAGGAAGGCCTAACTAGCTGAATCCTAGCAGGGATGTTTTGGGCAATTCCATGGAGAGAGGTTTTTCCACGGACCAGAGGGGGCGTGGTTTTGTGTGCTGCCAGCATCCCACGGATGTTTGTATGGCCTGGTTTCTGGCATGCCGTGGCCCAGTGCTGGTCCACAGTTGGGGACCCCTGCCTTAGAGGGAGAGACTCTTACTACATCATTCAAGAGTCATAGAGCTGGAAAAGACAAGGAGGTGATCAATCCTAACGTTTTGCGGGATGCAGAAAGGCAAGAATGCCACCCAGTATTACTGACAGAGAGCCATCCAGCTGCCGCTAAATTTGTGCCAGTTAAGTGCCACTTTTCTGAATGCATTCTGTCACTCCATATATTTAAACCATGAATTGGGCAGGCAAGTTTATTTTGATCATCAGAGGGCGCGTAAGGTGAGACACCGAATGGTTATTTGCAATTTGGGGAAAAATAATATAGGTTTTGCACAGCGGTGGGACCCATATTTTTCTCGCAGAAAATTCAGGGTTCATCTCTATACAGATAGTCCTCAACTTACAACAGTTCATTTAGTGACCGCTGGAAGTTACAACGGCACTGAAAAAAGTTACTTAGGTTCCTTTTTCACATGCATGACTGTTGCAGCATTCCCCTGGTCATGGGATCAAAATTCAGATTATTTGGCAACTGACTCATATTTATGATCCTTGTAGTGTCCTGGGATCATGTGATGACCATTTGTAACCTTCTGACAAGCAAGTCAATGGGGAAGCCAGATTGACTGAACAACCGTGCTGCTAACTTAACAACTGCAGTGATTCACTTAATAACTGTGGCATGAAAAGTCATAAAATGGGGCAAAACTCACTTAACAAATGTCTCACTTAGCAACTGAAATGTTGGGCTCAATTCTGGTTGTAAGTCGAGGAGGACCTGTATCGGGCCAGGAAAGGATCTAAACCACATAAAAACTCTTGCTCCCGTTATAGAGAAATTTGATTCAGAAGGAGTTTCTTGTATGTTACATTACAGGGCTCCACAGATCATTCTTTCCTGGCCCAGCACTCTACAGACTTGGTGGAATGAAGATAAGAGAAGCAACAGCTAGTAGTCAAAAGCCTGTTTGAGCCTAATTAAGAATAGGCTAATATACAACCCAGCCTACTCTTGGAATATTTACTGGAGAGAAGCTTAATCACTTCAGTGCAGCTGCAAAAAACAATGAAGGGGCAGGTGAAACCAAGTGACAGGCAGCTGGCAAGAATGCTGAATTGGTAGTTACACCTGGCAATGTGCCCTGGTTTGATGGGAGAAAAGAGAGCAGTGCTACTTGCTCAGGCCCAGAAAAGAACCAGAGACTCAGGAGGACCAGGCTAAGTTCTGACTGGGGAATGACTACAGTTTCCCCTTCCTTTTTTTACAAACAGCCTTTTTCGCTAACCACAGTTGCTCTGTTGTTTCCTCTTCCTCCTTGCACACGTTGTATATTCCTCAAATCTTGCTTCCAACCAAGCTGATGATGCCACCTGCAATGCAGGCTGTTCAAAACAGGTCTGCACACTGTTTAAAGGCTCAGATTGGTAGTTTTAGGGAGCACCTGGAGCCAGGCGTGAAAGGAATTTTTGAAATGTATTAAAAACCCTGCAGAATTCAGGGAACTGTAATGCTCAATTTGTATCGATGGCAAAGCTTTGCATACTGCTGCAATTCATATTATGAATCAAGCAACTATGAAATTGCCTTGTATCATTGGAAATGGGCCTGGCATTGCCTCTTCTGGCAACACTACTCATAGGACTTACAGACTAAAACTGTGCAGATAATCCACACACTTTGTTCACACGTTGGCTGTGTTTTCCAGATATACAAGCTCATAATTAACTTAACTCTCATTTGCTGGTTGTCTCATTTTGCACGGTGTAGCGAATAGGAAACTAACTCAGTTGGGCACAAATTATTGCTTTATCTTAGCATGTTATGCAAACCTACTGACAATTTGCAAACCACACAAAGGCTTAGAGCAGCGTGTGAGCTCAGCCACTTGCAAAGGTAATCAACCTGTGTACAGAACTTCTAACTCATCCTCAACATCGGAAAGTTTATATTTTTCTAAGTATTCTGTTCACATCTTGGCCAGGAAATAGGAGTCTGGCAATTAAATCAATAATGCATTAAAACCCCGGTCACTATTTGCAATGTTCTCTAAGTATATATCATATACTACACTAATAATAAAAGAAAAAAATTCAGGTGCTCTGTAATGATGAAACTACCATCTTTATCATCTCCTAGCTCCTGCTTCCATTCATATTTTATCCTTTCAAATCATATGGTTAATTATAATTGAGTAGCTCGTGTATTTGGTGTTTCTGAGTGTATATATGCCACTAAAGAATCATTTTCAAGAAAAATAACATGATTTAAGATTTCATTAACGTTTACTGCCAAGTTGAAAAATGTGAAATTATTTTTGTTTGTCTGCAGAAGATGACAAGTCAGAGTCAAACCATGATGTCTAGCAGTAGGACAGAAACCAGCATAAACGAAGCAACCTCAAAAGGAGTGCAGCTGGAAGCATTTCAGTCAGAAAAGGTAATTTTAGCATTTAATAAATGTTATGTCATTTGGCCAACGTGCAATTTACATCATGGTGTTCTTGCTTATACGGAGACAGCAAAACCACTGAAATGCTTTCTTTGCGTTTTTTAAACTGTTCTTTTTCGGTTTGATTGAAAATCATTTGTGTTTCTTTTTTTTTTCTACCCAAAGGGGAAAAAAGGGTGAAATTGCATGCAGAGGGGAAGGGTTCTTCCAATTCCTTTCAGGGGGAGTAGAAGTGAGTGTCCAATTCACTGCACAATCATTTTTCAAGGAGTTTAGAGAAACTGTCTTCACAGTTTCAATAAAACCTAAGGAAGACACCAGTAGAAAACTTCTCCCATAAGGACTTTTTAGGCAGCAAAGTCAAAGGCCATAGACTTTGAAGAGAAATGCATATGGAGATTCTCAGTCATCCAGGTCATGGTTGTCCCAAAGGTGCTTTTTCAGGAGGCAAGTGGACTTTCTTGTTTTTTCTTTAGAAGATGTTTCACTTCTCATCCAAGAAGCTTTTTCAGCTCTGACTGGATGGTGGGGAATGGAAGGATTAATACTACTTGCAGACAGCTGGTCATTTGCATCCTTTTAAAGAGTTGTTGAGGCAACTTGGAGGTTTATCTGTGTCCTCAGAGTCACCTGAGTAGTGAAAATGAGCATGGAGCCTTCTTGGCTGCATGATGATTGTTGTTGTTTTGTAGAGGAGCTTATTGGAAGGCAGGCAAGGAGGGAGGGAGGGAGGGAGGGAGGGAGGGAAGGAAGGAAGGAAGGAAGGAAGGAAGGAAGGAAGGAAGGAAGGAAGGAAGGAAGGAAGGAAGGAAGGAAGGAAGGAAGGAATCATCCACTACCATTGCACAACAACAAAGCAGAGTCAAAAATACCATGAAAGAAATTTTAATATCCCATAACAATATTGTAAGAAAACATAAGGGCTTTTTGTTGAAAAACAGTACTTTTCAGAAATGCAGGAATGATTAGACAATAATGCTCAACAAAACTCTTCTTTTTCCCCTCCCCCCTTTCTATCAATACTTCTTTTTTTTCCATCAACCTGAATTCTTTTTTGCCCATCCCCTTAGGCTCTCATCCTTAAAAATTGAAATCAACCTTATAAATATAAAATGGCAACTGTAGTGATAATCCCCTTATTACAGTATGAGTGAACAACCGAAACAAAAAACCACTGGTCCAGAATCTGAACCCAAATGTAAATGAAGGTATCCTTCTACTAGAAACTTGCCATTTACAATAAATTTTGCTATAGCAGTACAATTTATACAATTTATAGTAGTACAATATAGTGGTATAGTAGTATGGTGGCTCAGTGGCTAAGACGCTGAGCTTGTTGATCAGAAAGGTCAGCAGTTTGGCAGTTCGAATCCCTAGCACTGCATAATGGAGTGAGCTCCCGTTACTTGTCTCAGCTTCTGCCAACCTAGCAGTTTGAAAGCATGTAAAAATGCAAGCAGAAAAATAGGGACCACCTTTGGTGGGAAGGTAACAGGGTTCCGTTCGCCTTCAGCATTTAGTCATGCCGGCCACATGACCATGGAGATGTTTTCAGACAGCATTGGCTCTTCAGCTTTTTTAACGGAGATGAGCACCGCCCCCTAGAGTCAGGAATGACTAGCACATTTGTGCAAGGGGAACCTTTACCTTTTAGTACTAACGGCAGCTGCTGCTGCAGCAGCAACACATTTGCAGTGTTGCATTTATGAGCTGCCCAGGACAAGCAATCCAAGCACAGCTCAGTCACTGATCCTGCAATCACAATCACACTAGTTAAGGAGTCACAAGTCCACGCAGGGCACACTGAGATTTATTCTAAGGAAACAAGTGCTGTACACAACCTTTTAACAATCTCACACTGACCGCTCTTCTTGAAGCATTATTTCGTGCTTTGTGCAATATCCGACATGGCTTCTCTATGCTTTCATAAATAATTATTCAAAATCTTGCTTCTGTTCACAATAGAAAGCTATAAATCTATTTTTGTTGCACCTTGCTGAGTTCTCCTAAATGTATTTCTCTCTCTCTCTCTCTCTCTCCCCATCCAACATTTTCCAGGCGGTTTCTTTCTCTCTCATTTCCACCTACTCAAACCTTCTTTCTGAACCTTCCCTCATTTTCCATGGAGACATAAAATGATCAAAGGCACAAACACATTCTGAATTTCAGGTTTTAACAGATCTTTTTTCTTTTTTCTTCCTTCTCTAGAGGATAACAAGCGCTGCCTATAAAAATCAAGGCAAAATTCAAGGTTTTATTGTATCAGACTGGACCTAGACATTCACTTAAAAGCAGTAGATTGCTGGGGAGACAATAGATTGTTCTTCCTAATTCAAAAGGGCATAATTAAATTTGAGGCAGGGGGTGAAAAATTAAAAGTGCAAATTGTCTTCATAGAGATCAAAGGAGCATATATGAGAACTGATGGCTAACCTGGGAGACAGGAGTCGAAATCTAAAGCTACCCGTTTTTGCTATAACCCGAGAGGTTTTTAATGTAGGTATTTTGTTTAATTCTGTCTTTAAATATTGTTAAAGTCATGTGATTGAGATGGGTGGCCATATAAATGTCATATATAAATATTATTCCCCTTTTTTATTTGCTTTTTTGTTTGCAGAAATTGAGAGCGAGTCCCAGTTTTGAACTACAATGTTAACAATGGTCTACATCTCATGAGTGTTATAGTCTCACAGCACAACTCACAAACAACAATAGGAATATAATAATATCACTGGGTAACCTTTTTTTCCCCCAACAATGATTAGAGAAAGCATGTTAGCAGTTTCTCAGTTATTCCAACCAAACCAATATAAAGCAAGTCTAAACTTTATGCCTGACCCAGTGTCAACGTCAGCCACCAAAGCCTTCGTGAGGACAAGAATGGACTGTACTGCCTTTCTCCTGTATGGCTAATCCATTTCAAATTCCCACCCATGTTGTCCAGATTTAATTCAACTTGCCAACCCTGATCCCATTGGAGCCCTGCAGATCATATGATCTCCAACCCTTGGCTTCATTCCAGTTGCTGTCCCAGTACCAATCGGCTGTGCCTGGCCCCTTCTGCTTCTCTAGCAGCAAGTTGCTGCCCTGTGTAGCCATTTCACCTTGGACTGCCAGGCTGTTGTTATGTTATATTTGTTTTTAAAGACCCGACAGTGAAGTATCCTCAACCCTAAATCCTCATGCTCCAATCGCACGAGCCGTGGTGGCGCAGTGGTTAGAAGGCAGGGCTAATTCACTGCTCACTGCCAGGAGTTTGATCCTGACTGGCTCAAGGTTGACTCAGCCTTCTATCCTTCCAAGGTCAGTAAAGTAACGACCCAGATTGTTGGGAGGAATATGCTGAGTGTCAGGGTTCCAACCAATGCCCTAATAAAATTAAGAGGCTCAAGCCATTTAGCAAGAAAAATCCAATTGTTTATTGTTCATAAACAATTTATTTGTTTATGAACAATTTATTAACAGTTTATTGTTCATAAACTACCTAGGTGAAGCCAGCTCTGGTTTCACACAATTCACGCTTTGCCTCTGACCCTATTTCCCCCTCCTCCCCAGAGTGTGTCACCAATCACATTCCCCAATGAAGCAATTTTGTAGGTCATAGAAATAACTCCCTCCAGCTATTGTGGGTTTCCATGGAGATGGCCTTGGCTTTGGCTGGCTAGGCTGTGTCTTGTTTTGACTGAGGTGTGAATTCCTTGGAGCAGCTGTGAGGCATGAGTCCCATCCTCCTACCTATGGCAACTTGGGAGCAAGTTGGGAAAGCTTCGCGAGTTGACACTGAGTCTGTAAATCACTTAAAGAGGGCTGTACAGCACTGTGAAGTGGTATATAAGTCTAAGGACTATTGCTATTCTCCCAAGTAGATACTCTTTCAATTTCTGCCCAGACCAGGAGAAGCACGGTCCTTTGACTTTCTACCCACAAGTACTATAAAGCTTCCCTTCCCTGTACAAGTAGTCCTTGGTTTATAACCGATTACTTCACAACCATTTGAAGTTATAACAAATGTTTCCATAACAACCTGGTTTTGAAGTTCCAATGTTGAGCCCACCCCATGGTCATGTGATCACATTTTGAGCCCTCAGCAATCGACCTGAATTTATGGTCGTTTGCAGCACCCCACCACCAGGTGATTGTAATTCACAATATTTTTTGCTAGACACTGCTAGACATTTACTTCTGGTTCTCTGCAAAAACTGGCCCACAGAGAACAATCAGTTTGCTTAACCACCACGGTACTCATTTAATGACTGCCATAAAAATGTCATAAAAACAGGCTTGGTCAGGTTACCTGCTTTAGGGCCATCATGATGTAGAGCTGTAATTTCCAGGCTCAATTATGATAATAAGAGTCGGTGCACAGTGGTTAGAGAGCAGTACTATAGGCAACTTCTGCTGACTGCCGGCTGCCTGCAACTTGGCAGTTCAAATCTCACCAGACTCAACCTTCCCTCCTTCCAAGGTGGGTAAAATGAGGACCCAGATTGTTGGGGACAATAGACTGACTCTGTAAACCACTTAGAGAGGGCTTTAAAGCACTGTGAAGTGGTATATAAGTCTAAGTGCTATTGCTATCATAAGTTGAGAATTACCTGCATTATTTTAATGTTGTTAGGAATCTGTACACCAATTAGTTGGGTTGGCAATATATAAACCAACAATGTATGTTTGTAGCTTTAAGACAAAATCACTGTATTGATTTATACTATATTCAAATTGGTTGATTATATTGCAAATTACCATAAGAGGGAGCTAGAGATCATAGCTTGCTCTCTCTGACATTCTGTATCTCTGACATTCTGTTGCTATCTAAGGTTCTCTGCTGTGCTTATACTTTGATATCTTTGTTTACTGTAAATGACAAAGGCAACCGGTAAGAAGACTTTGTAATTGGATATTTTTGGACTGTTAAACATATATGACCTGGACCGTTTATTGGACTGTGCTATTTCTTAAAGTAAACTTTAACTCAATTTAGTGTATTTGTGTGTGGCTGGATAATTATTCATAACTATTCTCATAAAAGTTTCCATGTGCATATCCTTGTTACTCAAGGGTTATTCTGTACATATCATAACAAATGTCTTTCAGTTGCAATGTAGGATCATAATTACTTGGCTTCTGTGAAACTGAACCAACAGTTCTTCCTTGATATAAAGTTCTCTTGGATGTATCTAGGAAGAAAGGAAGGAAAGATAGAACAACTTTTTTCCCCATCACTTTGATTATTGCATCCCTGGAGTTCCGAGGACCCCAAAAAGGAAATAAAAAAGAAAGGTCCTGTCTTAGCGTCAAAGAAAACAATGTAACTAGAAAACATGAAGGCATCCTTATATGCAGACATCTTGGAAAGCAAAGCAAAGGCACACAAAGACTAGTGAGAAGGGAACAATCCCTATAAGGAAAAGGCAGACCCTTGTGGCTAAGGCACCAGGCTAGAAAGCAGGAAACCTTGAATTCAAGTCTGGCTTTAGCCATGAAAGGCAGCTGGGTGACTTTGGTCCAGTTTTTCTCCCTCAGCCCAACTCACCTCACAAGGTTGTTGTAGTGGGGAAAACAGGAGGAGGAAGTATATTGGAAATGTTTGCTGCTTTGAGTTATTTGTAAATAGATGGTGATGATAGATAGATAGATAGATAGATAGATAGATAGATAGATAGATAGATAGATAGATAGATAGATAGATAGATAGATAGATAGATAGATAGATAGATAGATAGATAGATAGATAGATAGATAGATAGATAGATAGATAGATAGATAGATAGATAGATAGACAGACAGATAGATAAAAACAGACAGAAAAATAGCAGCCATCCTAAGAAACCCCAAAGATAAAATTGACCTGGAAAACCAAGACATAAATGAAGTCCCCTGTGCATCATGCCCTGCCACATACATCGGACAGACCAATAGAAGAATAAGTACCTGCCTTGACGAACACAAGAATGCAGTAAAAAAGCTGGAACACACTTCCTCACTAGTTCAACACATGAAAGCCACAGGTCATAGCATCGACTTCAATGGCACCAAAACCCTAGCCACTATAGAAAACCCCAGCCACAGAATTATCAGAGAAGCCATAGAGATTGAAAAAAGACCTGAAAGCATGAATAGAAGAGATGACTCCACCAGACTGTCAATTATCTGGAAGCCTGCACTCTCAAACAAAAAAAATCTCCACACCACAAGCCAGGCAAACACCTGGGCACAAACAGACTCCCCCTGATACCTCCAGCTCAAACACACCCCAACCAGGCACCCAGATAAAACCTAACTTCCTAATAAATGATAGCCATCCGTTTACTCGAAGCCAAGCTGCACGAAAAGCCTCCAATACAGGAAATACAATGTTGCCAGCCAATCAAGACAAAAAAAGCTACAAAACAGACAGAAGATATTAGAAACACCAATCAAGCAGAACACAGCAAACTCCAAAACCAATAAACACAGACCAAGACTCCCAAGCAATCAGGATGAAGAAAATACCATTCTGGCACAGCAGTAGGCTAGCACCAAATTTAAAACAGAAACGGCTGTGAAAGTCTGACTCACAGATGAACAAAATACAGAAGCCTGATGATGGCAGATGAGATTCTGCTGAAACGTTGCTACAACTTTAAAAGCACAACTATAATGACGTGGGAAAATACCCAAACAAAGCTGAATACCATAGATAGATAGATAGATAGATAGATAGATAGATAGATAGATAGATAGATAGATAGATAGATAGATAGATAGATAATTATAGGGAGCTAAAGGAACCAAGATGGTATAGGTAGGTAGGTAGATGATAGATGGATGGATGGATGGATGGATGGATGGATGGACGGACGGACGGACAGACAGACAGACAACAGGAAGGGAGTTAAAGGAGCCAAGATGGTGATTACAATCATGCAGACAAAACATTCATGTGGCCCTTATTTTTAAAAAGACAGGGTGTTGATTACAACAGCTGTGGTTGCCACCTCAACTATTTTGGGCTTCCTTGTGGTACAAAATTGCCCTTCGGCTGCATTCGTTTAAAACAGAATTCTTCCTATTCCTAACCCTTCCAAAGGTTTTCACTTGGCATTTTTAACAGAAGGGGGAAATATTAATTACACAGAAAATAATTAAGTACAGCTACTACAAAGTTTTGTATCTATGTAAAATGTCAGTGGAAAAAAAAAGCCAATGGAGTCTTCTCAAATTTCTTTGCCCTGCTTTATCAGCTCTTTGGAACAAAGTCCTTAGTCCTCAAAGGCCAGGTGAGGACATCTGAATGAAGATGTTGGGTCTCTGTGATACTGGCAGGCCAGTCAGATTAATGTTAATGTTAATTCTCTCAGTACAGCTGTGCAATTGTCTAGTATAATTGGATCACAAAGGTAGCAAGAACTCATGCTCAAAATATGAAGAAAGGTTTGTGGGGAGGTGCTTAATGCCTCCACAAATCCTAGCTCTGGCCTTCATGCACCTTATAGTCTCCTAACTCCTAAAAGAAGAGGGGGAAACGGTTCACTGGACCAATCCATTGAGCATTACTGAATCCATCAGTGTCAAGACGTTTTGGGGGGCAGAATGTATTTTCAAAATAGGTACACGCATTTAAATTGAGAGGATTGCGACTTTATTAATTTGTGGCAGTGCTGACATTTGACCTACTGATGTCTGATTGTAGAAAACTCTTGATGGGGGATGAGATCTTATTATCCACATCATAAAGCATGCATTTACTTGTATACCTCCCCCCACCCCACCCCCAGTCACACAAAATGTAGAAGATAAGGTGTTCATTTTTCTTGACACTGGTATATTTCTTTGGCCCAGGTTTCCCATCAGGGGCAAGCTTCCATGGAGGCCAAGAAAACGTCTACCATCGCTCAAAATATTGATAGAACAGGTAAGATCTAAGATATAATAGATAAGAATATTGTTGAGGATTAAAAGAATCTGTAAACAGCTCACCCAGCAAACATTCTACTCATATATGTTGGTTGGGAAATAGACCCAAAGTTACACACTGGAAATTTTATTAAATCACATCCTCTGAAGTCAGGACAGGTCATGCCATGAAGATTGAATAAATGACATTTATATTTATGTTCATCCATTTATTAGCCTTGTTCTGTTCGACAATGCATATATCCTACTGATGTGAAGAGCAATGTGTGTAAAGCTACCAATTATAAGTTAAGTGTGCTACGCATACCTGCTGTCTGAAATGCAATAATGTGGTTTTCAGCGAATTTCCACAGGGATACAAGAAATTAAATGGAGGTAGAAGGAAAACACTAAACAGGAAGTTAAGACACAGCTTGAGATTAAGATAACTGATAGATGAAAAAAGACATCAGTATAATTCATCTTGGTTCAGAACATACATAATTCTAAGCCAGGATTGTATTGTTTGCTAGATAAGGACTGTGAACCGAAGCCATAATGGGTCAGTTCACATTTCATTGCTAAGCTTGAAAACAAACAAAGCTCCTGGCTTACCATTCTGTGTGAATCAGCTTTAAGCTTATTGTTTGCTAGACAACCTTCAAAGGAAACACAATAACTTTCATCAGTTTAAGCAAATCCCTTTTTTTTTTTTTTGCTTTCGCTGTAACCATTTTTGTATCAGATATGTGCACTGGAGAACTGAGCAGATACTATTATATGTGTACTGGAGAACCGAGCAGATACTATTATCACAATGTTAACCAGAAGTTCTATAATATGCAGGTGCCATGGCATCACTCAAATTCCAAATTCCCCTTGCATGTAGATAAATATCACAGCAGAAAATGCTGGAAGTTGATCCACGACATCTGAAGGAAGTCTTTCCTGCCTATTATATTCCATACAAATGTTAAGAATGACAAGACTAGACTTATTAAAGGCCCATCAAACTCACTCCTCGTCCTTATAGGAACACAATTCCTTCAACCATGTTTTTATAGATTAATGTACCTAATCATTAGAGCCAGGATTTGAGCTTCCTTTGCAGAAAGTTTGGTATTAGTCTAAGACCTTTAGTTATGTTTTGGTATTGCAATGGATTGAATAAAAATATTTCAATGGAGCATATTGCAGAATTCTGCAAAGTCTTTAAAGCATCTCTTCTTCTTCTTCTCTTCTTCTTCTTCTTCTTCTTCTTCTTCTTCTTCTTCTTCTTCTTCTTCTTCTTCTCTTCTTCTTCTTCTTCTTCTTCTTCTTTTCTTTCTCTTTCTGCCTTCTTCTGTGTTCTTCTTCTTCTTCTTCTTCTTCTTCTTCTTCTTCTTCTTCTTCTTCTTCTTCTTCTTCTTCTTCTTCTTCTTCTTCTTCTTCTTCTTCTTCTTCTTCTTCTTCTTTTCTTCTCTTTCTGCCTCTCTCTCTTCTTCTTCTTTTTCTCTCTTTTTCTTCTTCTCTCTTTTTTCTTCTTCTCTCTCTCTCTCTCTCTCTTCGAAAGATAACTTTTGAGCTGTGCTTTTTTTTCACACTGCTTGATGAAATATCTTTTAAACAGTAGCATATTGGTCTATCATGGAACTCAAGTAGAGGCCTGAGAACACACAGGATAGGATGGAAAGCCTAACTTTAGAAGGACACAAGGCATCCCCACGGTGACTAAACCTAGTTCAAGTGAATATTTTAAAACCCTCTTGGTTTTCTTGTGATGTCCTAGGAGTCAATGCTTCTGTGAAAGAGGAGATCCCAAAGATCTCTACACAATGTTTGAAACAGCACTTTGAAAAAACAACCCAAGGAAAGACATTTCATTCTGGACGAGAAAATGGAACGGCTCCAAAGCAGATCAAGGTCAGAGATAAATGTGTGTGTGTGTGTGTGTGTGTGTCAGTGGTGGGATTCAAAAATTTTTACGACCGGTTCTGTGGGCGTGGCTTGGTGGGCGTGGCTTGGTGGGCGTGGCAGGGGAAGGATACTGTAAAATCTCCAGTCAGAGGTGGTATTTGCTGGTTCTCCGAACTACTCAAAATTTCCGCTACCAGTTCTCCAGAATTGGTCAGAACCTGCTGAATACCATCTCTCTCTCTCTCTCTCTCTCTCTCTCTCTCTCTCTCTCTCTCTCTCTGTGTGTGTGTGTGTGTACACACATTCACACATTTTTGCAGGTATATATTTATGTATGTATATAGAATGTGTATATGTGTTTGGGTAGATATACACTCTATCTTGAGAGCAGGCAACAGGATTTCATTTTTAATGTGGGCCAGAGTGCTCACAATAAAATAAAAAATAAAAAGGTTAGCTTAGATGGGGCAAGAAGAATTTAGCAAATAATAAATTGTTGCCACTCTGATCATGAAGCAAAACTTTATTTTTGAGTAGCAGTGGCGGTAAATCTAGGAGAAAATATATAAAATACATTTATACATTATTTATATAATAGTTTGAGTGCAGATTTTGGCAAAGAAATGAATCTATCTAATGAAGAGCACCCTGAGTCAAATAACGCTATTATTTAATTTCTTGCAAGCCACACAGAGGATGGCAATTATTTTTCCTGTCAAGACTTTACTACAGAATGTAGTAAACAATGTTGCTACACAACTACACAATGTTGCCTGAACTTTCAGCATCTCTCACCAATAGCTACGTTTCTCGGGGCTGTGGGAACTTGAAATTTGACAACGCAGGTAGCCCTCAACTTATAACTACAATTGGGGCCATTGCCAAACAATATGGTTGTTAAGTGAATCATGCCCAATTTTATAATCTTTTTTTTGCCATGGCCATTAAGCAAAGCACTGAGGTTGTTAAGTGGCTCACGCAATCGTTAAGTGAATCTGACTCTCTCCATCGACTTTGCTTGTTGGAAGCCATTTGGGAAGGTTGCAAATAGCAATCCTATGACCTCAGGATGATACAATCATTGTTAATATATGCCAGTTGCCAAGTGCTTGAATTTTTAGCCCTTGACCCTATCACAACAGTCGTAAGTGCAAAGACAAAACATAAGCCAATTTTTCCAGGGCTGTTGTAATTTTGAATGGCCACAAAACAGATGGTTCTAAGTTGAGGATTACCTGTGCCTCAGATGTGGTATTCAGCAGGTTCTGACCAGTTCTGGAGAACCAGTAGCAGAAATTTTGAGTAGTTCAGAAAACCGGCAAATATCACTTCTGACTGGAGATTTTACAGTATCCTTCCCCTGCCACACCCACCCCACCAAGAACTGGTAGTAAAAAAAAAATTGAATCCCACCATTGCTGTGCCTGAAATATTACATGTTGACTGTTCTTGTCTCAGTACAAAATAGTAGTGAGAGCTGATAAGAACAAGCTGACTTTTGATTTCTGAGATTCCAAGAATGCTCAGAGTTTAGACAAATCATGACAGAGTTTGAACTTGTTCCATGACATTCTTTGAATTGTTCCTCCACTCTTGCATCATTATGAGCCATGGTGGCACAGTGCTTAGAGTGCAGTATTGCAAGCTACTTCTGCTGACTGCTGGCTGCCTGCAAGCTGCAGTTCAAATCTCACCAGGCTCAAGGTGGACTCAGCCTTCCTTCCTTTTGAGATGGGTAAAATGAGAACGCAGATTGTTAGGGGCAATATGATGGCTCTATAAACTGCTTAGAGGGGGCTGTAAAGCACTGTGAAGCGGTATATAAGTCTAAGTGCTGTTGCTATTATGCTAATACTGGGGGTCCTTAAACACAGTCTTTGAATCCAATGGGCTAGTATATTCTTTCACTGTCTTAAGCATAGACCTTGACCAATTCCAATCTATAAGTAGACTATTGCTCTTTAAAATAATTTTTCTATTTTGCTAAAATCTTTTCCTTGCTAGTTTACTTTGTATCCTCTTACATTCCAGTTTTTATAAAAAAGAAGTGTAAGCCCATGGCTGCTGCATTTCTTACTATGAGATAAAAGCAGAGAATAATGCTATTTAAAACTGGTGTCTGCCCATTCTAGTATAGATTTCTCAAACTGCTACAGTTTCAGGTGAGTCAGTTCATGCGTGGACCATAGAGTATGTGAAATTAACTTGATATTGAAGGATATTTTGGAAAAGCTGGCTCCGAACTCTTGTTGATTGGCTCTTTAAAAGATTGGGTCAACTGTCCAGTCGAAATCTAAAAGTATCCCCTGAAAATAAATTTAAAGGTATATTGTTTTCTCTTCTAAAGATTGAAAATGGGTATCAAGAAATGCTGTGGCCTTCTGCAAATTTTCATTCTTCTGCTGAAGCTACTTCTACAAGTAGAGGACAGGGAACATATATGGCAAGGAAAACAGAGCACACATCTGCTGCCTCAACCCCAGCCTATAACAAGTTTCCAAAGTATGGGAGTATGGAGGAATTCCCTCCTCCACCACCGACAGATATACTACAGGTTCCCTCTGAAATGACAGAGTTTTCCCAGTCCCCTGAACCCCCTCCCTCTCCATCCAAGCAAGTTCTCCCCAAGGATTTATATTCCAGGCAAAGAAATCTTTATGAATTAAATCGTTTATATAAGCACATTCACCCTGAATTAAGAAAGAATTTAGAAAAAGATTACTTCCAGGATATTTCTGACATTGTCTTGGGTAGCCACACTGAAATGGATAGCTCAGTAGGAGGAGATGTCCTTCAGGTGAAACAAGTCTTTGAAAACTCAGAAAGCAGCCCTCCGAAAAGCATGAGCCCAGAAAGAGAATATTTAGAATGGGACGAGATCCTAAAGGGAGAGGTCCAATCCATGAAGTGGATTTTTGAAAACCAGCCCCTGGATTCAATAAAAGACGAGTCTGCCGACCAAGACAACATTAAAAGCATTGCAGGTCAAGAAATCATCGCTGGGGGAGACGTTAAGTATACTACGTGGATGTTTGAAACACAACCCATGGATGCACTGAGTGCAACTTTTTCAGACGGT
Source organism: Notechis scutatus (assembly GCF_049901735.1). NCBI lineage: Eukaryota > Metazoa > Chordata > Lepidosauria > Squamata > Elapidae > Notechis > Notechis scutatus. The sequence continues at coordinate 192,574,013 of NC_142009.1, read as the reverse complement.
GCAGGAACTGCCGATCGAATGCCAGACTTGTCCCGAGGAGATGTCCGCACGGCCACGTGGATGTTTGAAACTCAGCCCCTGGATTCGATGAATAAAATTCACCACGAGGAGGAAGAAGAGCCAAATGAAAATTGCGTTGAGGAAATCACCGGTGGGGATGTCAAAACAGTGAAATATATGTTTGAAACCCAGAACTTGGATAGTCTTGGGCAGCTTTATTCAGTGGATGATGCTAAGCTCCTGCAACTGAGATCAGAACTAAAGGAGATTAAAGGTGACGTAAAGAGAAGTATAAGGCATTTTGAAACGCTGCCGATGTATGTTATTAGAAACAATTTAGGTCAAATGCTAGAAATTAAAACAGTCCACAGAGAAGACCTGGAGAAAGGAGATGTCAAAACTGTCCACTGGATGTTTGAAACTCAGCCTCTGGATGTTATCAACAAAGATTCCATAGAAATCAAAGTTGTTCGTGGAATTTCCATGGAGGAAAATGTTAAAGGGGAAGTGAGCAGGGCAAAATGGCTGTTTGAAACCCAGCCTTTAGATACTATTAAAGAGTCCGAAGAACCTGCTGCAGAAAAAGAAATCATACTGGGGACCGATGTCTGCAGAAAATGTTGGCTGTTTGAGACTCAGCCTCTTGATACCTTAAAAGAAAATGAAGACCCAAATGTTTTGCCCACCGTAGAAATCATCGGAGGAGATGTAAACACCACTAAACACCTATTTGAAACATTGCCAATGGATCTGTTAAAAGACTGCTCAGATGTTGAGAAACTTCAAAAAATGGCTGCCACTGAGGAAGAGAAAGGTGATGTGAAGCACCAGAAATGGATTTTTGAGACGAAACCTCTTGAACAGATTAGGGATGAAAGGAAAGAATTCATAAGAACTGTGAAACTGGAGGAAATTGACAAGGGAGATGTGAGCAGCTGTAAGCATGCATTTGAAACATGCTGGTTAAGCAAACATACTGACTCACACAAAATCCAGGTTGAAGGTGTAACAAGGGGTGCCGTAAAATTGAATAAAGACATTTTTGAAACGACTCCTTTATACGCGATCCAGGATAATCTTGGGAAATACCATCAAGTTAAAACAATTCGGCAAGAAGAGGTGATCCGAGGAGATGTCAGGAACTGCAGGTGGCTTTTTGAAACAAGGCCCATCGACCAGTTTGATGAAAGCATTGAGAAAATGGAGATAATCAAAGGGATAACTTCCAAAGAAGTACAGTCGGGGGATGTGAAGACAGCAAAATGGCTGTTTGAAACTCAGCCTCTTGACTCCATTAAATATTTTAGCAATGTAGAAGACGAAGAAAGCAAACAAGAGACGGAGGCTACGGAAGCGGTCAAAGGGGATGTCAGGATGTGCAAGTGGTTGTTTGAAACTCAGCCTATGGAATCTCTGTATGAGAAAGAGACAATGATAACAAACACTGATGAAATACAGAGGGGAGATGTGAAAACATGCACCTTGTTATTTGAAACACAATCTCTTGATGCGATAGGGGTAGAATCAGGAACCGCTAAGCTGCACACGGTTGAGCAGGAGGATATTCAAGGCAGTGATGTCCGTACAGCATGTTTCCTTTTTGAGACAGAAAAGCTAGAGAACATACAAGGAGAAGAAGACCAAGAACTCAAGCGAATTATGGAAATTGATATCCAGCCTGGAGATGTCTCTACCATGAAATATAAATTTGAGACCCAACCGTTAGACTCACTCAGAATTGATTCTGAAGAAGTCCTGAACAAAATTAAAACCATACAAAGTGAAGATATACAAAAAGGAGATGTTTTGCGTTGCTGTTGGCTTTTCGAAAATCGGTCCCTCGGTGAAATTTCAGAGGACAAAGAAGAAAGGACCTTTAGCCAAACTGTTACAGATGTACAAGATGGGCATGTGAAAAATGGCTGCTTCATCTTTGAAACGTTTTCTCTGGACCAGATTAAAGATGAAGATGCCGTGGAGGAAAATACCAAGAAAACCATCAACCATGAAGAAATAACGAAGGGCGATGTGAAAAGCTACAAAATGCTTTTTGAGACCCAACCACTTTATGCAATTCAGGACAAAGAAGGCTATTTTCACGAGGTGACTACAGTGAAGAAGGAAGAAGTTGTCCATGGAGATGTACGTGGGACCCGGTGGCTGTTTGAAACTAAGCCTTTGAGCTCAATAAATGAGTCTGAAAACATATACGTTATAAAATCAGTCACCCAGGAAGATATCCAGAAAGGAAATGTTAGCTCAGCTAGATACCGATTTGAAACACAGTCATTGGACACGATTTCAGATGAGAAGAAGTTCATCGTCCCCACAGTGAACAGTGTCCAGGGTGGAGATGTGAAAGCCAACAAGAAATTATTTGAATCTGAAGGAACCCAGAGAGACAAGTATGTAAGAACAGTGAACGTCAGTGAAATACAACAAGGCAATGTTAAAACGTGTACCTGGCTATTTGAAACACGCACTATTGATGAAATTAGAGGGGAAGTTTCGGAATACGAAGACATCCAGACAGTAATGAGGGAAGAAGTCCAGGAGGGGGATGTTCAGCATGCGGTATGGCTCTTTGAAAACCAGCCTCTAGATTCCATTAAAGAAAATGATGAGACTGATACAGAGATAGATAAGGAGGAAATTCCACAGGCCGACGTAAAAACCACCACATGGCTTTTTGAAACCACCCCTCTCCATGAATTTAATGAAAGCAGAATTGAAAAGGAAGAAATTGTTGGGAAAAATGTGAAAGAAACTTTAAAGGAACTTTATTCACAGAAAGTTGTAGAGACTCATGGGATCATCTTGGAGGCAGATGAAATTGGAGATGTGCGAATGGCAAAATATAGGTTGATGAATCAGGAGGCTCCTGAAATACAAAAGGAAGAGGTTATTAAAGGAGATTTGGCCAACATCATGATAAACCTCCTGTCCAAACCAAGTATTCTGGAAAGGGAAAGTAAAGTAAATGAAGATGAAAAGGGCAATGTAAATTTGACCAAAAAGCAACTGATGAATAGCTCAACAGCGGTGCCTGTTGAAAAAGAAGAGGTAGTGAGAGGTGATATACAGCAAGCCATTAAAAACCTGTTTAATCAGAATCGTTCTGTAAAACGTGGGATTTTAATTCAAGAAAGTGAAACGGGTGATGTTAATATGACAATCTATTCTCTCTTCCACAAAAAGGAAAGCCATAAAGTTGAACAAGATGAAGTTATAGGTGGTGATGTAAAGCGTACAATTCACAGTCTTCTCTCTTCTGTAATGAATCATGAAATATCAGAAAGACCTAAAATAGATGATTCTGAAAGGGGCAATGTTCAGTTTTTTACAACTTGCATAGAAGCTGGAGCTTTGGACTATTTGAAATTACTCCAGTCAGAGACAAATGAAGCATTTGCAAGAAAAAATCAAGATGAGGAAGAGGAAATAGTGGGTGGAGATGTTGAAGGCACTAAACTATTACTAAAGAAAAAGAAGTCTCAAATACAGCGGACAGTTAATGAAGCTGACATAATTCCTGGTGATGTCTGTAATGCCCTGAAAATCTTTACAACTGAGCCACAAGATACAACTTGTCAGGTAGACAAAGAGGAAATTATAAAGGGTGATTTGAAGACAACTTTAAATTCCCTAAGTCAGGCTATAAATCAGACCACTGTTACGGAGAAAGAAGAAATTGCAAAAGCTGACATCCATGGAATTTTGAAGTCTCTTCAAGAATCAGTTTATCAACAAAGAGAGAGAGAAAAACCAGAGGTCATTCCTGGTGATATTAAACAGACCATTGAATCTCTGGAGAAAACAATACAAACAAGAAATGAAGTCTTGAGAGAAGAGGTTGTCCAACATGACCTTGAATCCACATTAAGACCTTTAAAAGCAGTCCAGCAATCTTTCAAGGAAACAGATAAAGAAGTAGTGAAAGGTACTCAAAATGCTATAGAGAGCTTGTTGGATACTTCTGAAGAAACAAAATTAAGGCAATACCAAAGATTCACAGAGACAGAGGCAAAAAAAAGGAAGGAAATGTTGCTGAAGCAATCTCAACAATTAGCCCAGAACAAAGTCAATCCAACTGAACACTTGAAAAACAATAATACATTTCTTCAAAAGGAAATGATGTCCCAAAAGAAGACAGATGATGCCAAAGCAATCCATTTGGATCAAAGACAAAACACTAAGAGTCATGAGATGGAGAAGAAAAATATGAAGGCCTTATCTAAATCTCAGTACAAAGTCAATGAAAAAGCAGATAAATGTTCTGTGGATAAAGTTATAGCAAAGAGATATAGAGATCAGTATGTGAATGACCAATCTACTTTTTGCAATAATGTTGAGAAGAATGAAAGATCAGAGAAATCAGAGGCAAGCAGAATATTGATGAAGGGCCATTCAACCAATGACTTGCAGAGTACAAGACAAATGACGGGAAATAAACAAAACATCTTTCATGAACATAAAGATGAAAAATACATTGATGTCAGAAGTCAGGGTGAGACAAAAGCAAAATCCATCCAACCAACACGTGATCGCCAGAGCTCCAATTACAGAGGGACAGAACAACTGATCAACCAGTCAACTGGCCTGATTTCCAAAGCGGCTGGTCATCTTGAAACAAGAGAGGTGCAACAAGACAGAAAGCAATCTCAGCATTCAAAGGAGGTTTGCAGAGGGAGGAAAAATAATGTTGTGGCAAGCCAAGCTCAGGTTTCCATGGCATCTGAACAGAATGTAAAAACCAATCAAAAAGTCAGAGTCACACAGGAAATGCACAGGCAATTTAAAGAAGCTGAAAGGAAGCAACAGTGCAGTGAGACATCCATTTTGAAGTCCTCTGGAAAGTGTAAAGTTGAAGGTGCTGAGGAAGATTTGAGGGTTCAAGTGAAAAATCCTGTGAATCCATACAAGAATCCTAGAGGCTCAGGTAGGTCAGAAATTGATTCTCCACCTCCTCCTCCTCCACCCCCGCCTCCACCTCCACTTCCATTGGCTTCATCTGAAATTGACTTTCCTCTGCCACCGCCACCTCCTCATTTATTGATGCCTTGTGATAGACAGAGAGTTCCTTCTCCACCATCACCACCAAATGAAGAGGTTAAGTCAGAGCATGAGGGTTTATCCACTCCACCACCCACTGCAGAAGAGAAATGTGACAGTGAATTGACATCTCATCTGCCTCCCCCACCTCTCCCTCAGGCCAAAGAACATTTCTTCAAAGGCTTAGACAAAACAGTTCAATCTCAGAGCAGGATCCCATACAACACAAAACGTCTTCAGGCAGAACTTATGAAAGAATTAGAAGCGAGCCAGTGCAAAACATCTAGAAAAATGCAACCAAGGATTATTCAGATGCACAAAAAGATTGATAAGAGAAATACAGTAGAAGAAAGGGCAGAAAGTTCAATGTTAAGGAACACTGTTAGTCATGAAAGAAAAGAGAAGAAAGTCTGCACCAAAAATGAAGATGTTCAAAGGGCCTCATCAGTTATGGAAACTATCAATCTGGAAGTATCACCGTCGAATAAGACATTTCCACATTTTAGGTCTCCTTCTCTTCCAGCAGAGGCAACACAAGCATCACCTAAGCCTTATGTCCGGAAATTTAAAACTCCTTTAATGATTGCAGAAGAAAAATACAAACTGCAAAAGGAAGAGATGGAACAAAAACTAACCAAGGATGTTTGTCAACTACAGGTGAGAAGGAACAGTGAAAGCTGGGGAAGATTAGGTCAGGCAGAGTCAGAAGGTGGCCTGCCAGTGCCAAAATCACATAAAGAGGATGAAATCACTCTGCAAGGGTCGTTGCCCTCTGAGGTTCCACCTACACCTGCTGAGCCCGAATGCCAGAGGAGGCCTCAAGTCACCATCTCAGAAGCCCTACAACCCTTACCAAAACAATCCACAGCTGAACAGTCTCAAAAGGTTTCAAAGCGCTTGGCAGAAGAACACATCAGGAAAAGGGCCATCCACGAATCACAACATCTTACAAAGCAGAGTGTATCTTCTGAAAAAGGACAGACCCACAAAGAATGTGCCATGAGCCAGAAAGAGCAGCACCAAAATGAGGAACAATTGCATGTGTCAAATAATAAAACAGTGTGCCCCTCTTTCAAAGTTAGAACCATCCAGGTTCCCGCCGGGGATCACACCTTACCTAAAGGCCACAGGGATTCCATGATTTATAAAAAGCAAGAAGGATCAAGTGTCCATGGTGTTGTGAAGCAACAAGTTCAAGAAGAACAGAAAGAAAGCTTAAGCAGGAAAAGTGCTGCAGGTAATTGCATGAAAATGGATGGGAAAATCCACATGGAAAAAACATGTGTTAAGTTTGCAGAAGGCAGGCAAGAAACTGGGGAGAAAGAATCTAGCGAAATGAAACAGGGATTAGCTCAAAGAAAGGAAATGGAGAAGGACAAAATGAAGCAAGAAAAACATTCTGTAGCTGTGGAAGGAAAGGACGGCCAGGTAGTTGCTCACCTCAAAGAAGAGAAAGGAATAATTCAAAGAAAAGAACAAGTGGCTAGCAGTAAGTCAGAAAAAATGGTTAAGCAAAAAATAATCAATATACATAACAAATTTCAGACTGTGCATTCTGAACCAGAACCAACTTTTGTTCTGGAGACAAATGTTCAGAATAAAAACCTGTCTCGGGAAAAGAATACCCTACAAGGACAGGGAGAATATACCTGGGAAATGACCTCAGAACAGAAAAAAAGCCCTCATAAGACACCAGAGCCAAAAAAGGAGCCCATGCAAGAAAAAATGCTACCTTCCAGTTCACCACGAGGATCCCTGCAGAAAAGTGAGAAAGATTCAGTAGACATACTAGAGTTGTTGAGGAAACGGGAGGAGATACAACAGCTATTATCCAGAATGAAAGAATTTGAGATGGAGCCAAGTAAAAATGGAATGAAAACATTCCAGGTGTTCTTAAGTGTCATTCCAGAATGGCTGGTAGAACAAGAAAAGAAGCAAGACTTAAGTTACATTGCAGAGGAAGACAGTGTTGAAAAGATGAGAGAAGAATTGTTGGTTATTAAAGATCGAGCTTCCAAAATACTTCACTCATGTGAAGAGGCAATCCAAGCTTCCATGATTTCAAAAAATTCCCTGAAGTGTAAAAAAAATGTTCATAGCACTAGAGGATCATCGCAAAAGATCGCTAAAGTGATTGTTGGATCCAGCAGAAAAGATTCGCAGACGGCTAAAGAAATGTCCAAAGACACCATGGCACACCAAGAAGTAAAGCAGAAAGTCAGCGCAAACAGATTTTCAGAAATCACAACTTCTTCACCTTCTCTAAGAATGCGAGCACCTTCACCTACTTACATCACAATTGAATCTAGATGTATTGAATCTCCTCTCAGAGATTTGTTGTCTCCAGTCCAAAGAGAAAGCACTCCAGTTCCACCATCACCCCCACCGAGATCTACTACACCAACCTCTAAGATACATCAGTCATCAGTCCGTTCTGAGCAACTTGCAAAACTTAAAGACACTACAGTAAAACTATCTCAAGGAGTAATCCCAAATAGATCAATTACTCCAATTCCTATTGTGGAGAAAAGGTCGGAGATTGTTAAATCTCCCGCAACCCTCCGTCGACAAATCAAGATTGATAAACGTCAACCTGACATTTGCAAAGTATCCTTTCCAAAAGACACCGTTGTAACTGCAGAGGCAGTGGCAAAAGTCAAAGAGACGCATGAAGAATCCCAAGTAAATCAAATGTATGTTTCTCAAAATGGTGGGAGCATTCCGGAAGAGCCCCATAGACAAAGCGTAGGCTCTATTTCCATTGCACATGGCTTTGAGGTACCTAAGGCTGGTCCTAAAGGGCTTAGGCATACATATGAAGCATCTGACCAGGTGATTCACATAAGGAAGGAGCCAGAGCTACCTGAAACGTTTGGTGGTGACTATGAACATAAAACAGAGACAATGTTACAGGCTTTCAAGGATCAGACATTTAGTGAGGGAAAATTCAAGAACAAATATGTTGAAAATGGTATAATGAGTGACAAGTCAAAGGAAGTCAGGTGTAGATCAAAAAAGGACAGACTGAGCCAAGCTTCCCAAGAGCCAGACAACAGGAAAGATAATTTCCAAAAATGCCCTAGAAAGCATCAAAGAGAATCAAAGGAAATTAACTCTAAGAAGCAAAACCAGCATGTAATTAAACAGCATTCCTATGAGCCCAGGGTGTGCCTTGATGCAAATTCCCCCGTGGGAGGCTCCTATGGGATGGAGTCTTTTGAGAACATGGTCATTGAATCTAGAACCGCAGCCTCCACCGCACAGAGCACCGATGGAACTCAGTCGGGATTTGGCTTCAAACGGGCACCTCCGACCTATGAAGACGTCATCTCAGGGCACATCTCAGGGCATATCGCTGCTCCTGATTCGCCAGAAGATCTTCTAAGAAACTTTCAGAAGACTTGGCAGGAAAGCGAGAGAGTGTTTCAAAGCCTTGGCTACACCATGTCAGAAGCTACTGAAGCAGAAGTGAGAAGTAGTTTCCACGAGGAAGCAGAGTTTATCAGTGGTAAATAAGCATGCAATGTGTGAAGGAAGCTTTTAGCATGTGCACCACGGCAATAAAACATTTTGTACAATTAAAACACAGTTGGAAGGAGAAAGTAACATAACTCCAGCTAACACTTCTTTACTTCCCCTTCTCTCTTTCCTCTCTCTCCCAGAAATCTCTATTCCCTTTCTAAAAGCATGTGCTTACTATATGTGCTGAGCATGTGGCTAATCAATATTAAAGGTTTGAAGTGTGGTCTCCCAAGGTAAAAGCTATATTTTGATTTTACTGATGAAATAATTTCCCGGAATTTTAATTAAAAGAACTAATATCTCACAAAATATGATTTATAGCGATTGTGTTGCTTTGCTCAAGTTAAAAACATATATACTACGGGTTATGGCTGTTGCTGTTGTAGAGCTGCATGAGGCCTATGGGTAAATGCAGCATATTTTGACAAAGTGCCATTTTATGTAACACGTGTTCATTTCATAGGACAAAATCACTTCTTTTAGAACAGGGGTGTCTTTTAAACTGGGGTGCGGGGTGTATAACAACTGAAACCATTGTTTCAGGCTCTGCATATGAGGTGGAGTGCAATCCAAAGTGCTATTTACCATTTGAAATAAATTGTATTTATTGGGTGGGTACAATATTTTATTTGCAGGCCGAAGACCAAAGGACAGTCTAAAATTGTTCTGGGGGTATTGGGGGCAGTGAAAATAATTAAATTATAGAGGTTACATAAGTTAGTATATTTGTGGGGATGTTTGGATTTCTGGACACTACAGTCAAATCTGATCATGTACAGATAGTCTTGCTTAACAACCACAATTGGAACCAGTAACTTGGTTGTTATGATGTAGGCGCTAAACTGAAAGTCATGTGACCATGACAGGCAAATGACCTTTCTCCCCCCCCCCTTAGACATGGTCACTAAACAAAAACAAAAAAAACAATTTGTGCAATTTACTTCTGCTTCTGTGTTAACTCTGTCACAAACTGGTTGCTAAGCAGATAAATTAGAATAAAACTTTATTGTCACTTTAAATGCACACAAATCAGCAAACATTAAAATTAACTTTCATTGCATTCAGCTCTCAAATGATGAGCACATGACTGCAGGATGTCTAGTAAATAAATAAAATTAAAGAAAAGAAGGACTAAGGGTGATCTGATAGCAGTCCAATACCTAAGAGGCAGCTACAAAGAAGGGGGAATCAATCTATTCTCCCAAACACCTGAAGGCAGGAAAAAGAAACAGTTGATGGAAACTAATCAAGGAGAGAACCAAACTAGAACCAAGGAAAAATTTCCCTGACAGTGAGAACAATTAATCAGTGGAACAACTGGTCTCCAGAAGTTGTGGGTGCTACACTGAAAATTGTGAATTGGCACATGGGAAGCAAGTTTGAAGAGAAATTTGCCAGAATAAAAAAATGTACTGTATATCTGAAATTCTACAGTACATCCTAACATGCTTGGGGGGGTGGGGATTATTTGAGAATTAGAGATAATTTCTTCTGGGTTTTCTTTTGATGCCCCCCCGATTTTAATGAAAGGTGGCTACTGGTTTTAATCTCCCACAGTGCCTATGACATGTTAATCTGAGACACTGTGGGAAACTGGAATAGCTAGTTCGATTTAGCGGCTAAGGTACCAAGCTAGCAACTAGGAGAGTGGGAATTCTAGTCCAATTTAGTCTAGGTGTGAGAGGTAGAAAATAAAAATGAAATGGGGTTGTGGATCAGGGCTCTTCCTGGAAGAGTATTCACAAACAATAGCAGTGAGCACTCTGAAAAGTAGAATGGTGCTGGAAGCAAGAAGCTACCTCTCCTATTACATTCAAAATCCACCATCTGCAGCTTCAGCCACAGAAAGTAGAAGAATAAAACTCTTGGTCAGTACTAAAGAAACCTATTTCCTCAAAGGTATAAAAAACCCAAAATTGAAGATTCGTTTATAAATACGGATAATTACAGGATAGAAATTGCATTACCCACACAAAAAATTAAGAGCGCTGTTGTCATGAACACAGTCCATGGAAGACTAGTCTTGTTCTCCAAAGTGAATATTGCACTGTAAGAAATCTGTATTATTGATCAACACTATGGATCATTCAATCCTTTAAAAAATGCTTTGGGTAATTCCTGTACATAATCAAACTTGCAACAAAATAGAAGTGTTTCTACTGTGAATAGATGGACGGAGAGGATGCACTTCCAATGAGAAAGTGTCACAAGCCCTGGATGCAGAATTTTGCAGCCCGTGGCAGAAGCACCTGTTTTCCTTCACTGCAATGGAAATGTAAAAATAGAAAGAAAGAAAGAAAGCATGAGTCATTCATGCATCCTCTTTTACCCATCACTTTATTGAAAATATTAAAGCATCTTCAAATAAATATAAAAAGTCTGGCATTAGTCGAAACAAAGAATTTATTTTATCTGACTCCCAGGGAAGCTTAAGGGTTACTTATTAGTGAAGGTTCTCAGGTTTCCTAATGATATTGCAATTTTTTGGTGCATAGCCTGAAGAAAAGAAATATAACAATACATAGCACTGACATCATCTCATTTATTTCTAGAAAGTGCAACTTCAGGGAAAGGAAACATGCCTACTTTGTCAAAAGAGAGTTTATCCAATGGAGTGCCTAGTTGCAGACAAGCAGATTTTCCATAGATCATGTTTTCGGTGCCACCATTGCAGTACTAAATTAAGGTAAGATGAAGGGAGCAATCAAAATGTTTAACATCCATATATTGTCAAAGCTTGATTGGACGTTCAGTTCAATGAATGAATGAGTGAGTGAGTGAGTGAATGAATGAATGATATTGAAATGTTGAAAATAAATCAACAGTAGTGCCACTGAACTCTTATCGCCAGAATGACAGTGTTGGATCACTTCTGTTTTATCTGGGCATCTCTCTATCTAAAGGGGGAAAGGGTTCTTCATATTACAAAGTAGATGAAAGCCGCTATATAAATCGTAACAAGAGTCTAAGTGGAAAGAATTATTGAAGCGATTTCTCCCTTGGAAATGACTTTATGCTGTTTACAGAATCAGAAGAAGTAGGTGCCACACATACCCTGCTTTTTAAGAATTTTTAAAATACTGAGGTTAAATAATAAAAGAAATTCTACACAAAGCTTACAGAAAACATTGCATTAGAAAAAAAGAAAAGAGAGAAATGAACTTAAAGCTTAGAACTTAGAATAACTTTATTGTCACTTCGAAGGTACCCTAATCGGCATACATTAAAATAAAATACAGCTCTCAAAGGGTTGTCACCTCCAATATACACTGCATAAACATGACAAAAATGTAAATAAATAAATAAACGTAGGCATATATCAATATATCAATTGGAGGAAAGGAGTAGTGTTCTCTGATGGACACCTCCTTCAATTACTCCCTACTAATGTAACCTATATATATATATATATACACCTATAAACATTATATTAGTATCCACAATCAAGGGAGTATATCACTATAGATATGAGTTTATTTCATAATTCCTGATAGGCAGTATGTATACAGTTGTAAATAAACAACAATGGGTATTTGGAAGAGAATAATATTTGAACAATGCTGATGAAGACTAGGGCTTCAAGGGGCTATGGATAATTTGATGAATATCCTTTTTTTCCATCTAAGCATATGAAAGGAATTTGTATTATTATCATATTAATGAGCATTACAAGTATCTAGCTGGGAGAGGGCAATTCTGAATACATTGGGAGTGGATCTACATCTCATACCTAGCCACAGTGTGATTTAGTTTTATCTTGGTCTGATGCATAGATTCAACCACTGCAGTTGGTAAGCTATGGGTTTTGGCCTAACATTAGGTAAGATATAGGTTAATATAGCTGAAACAATATATGGTGTCAGCCAACTCACATATCATTTCAAAACTGGATATTTTAGAACATTGTAAATTGAAAAAAATAATAATAGCTTTCTTTTTTTAAAATATAATAAGCCACCGTAAGCAAAAACAAATGTATCACATTCGCCTCATTTGTGAACTAGATAAAAGTTTTAAAATATGCTTTACTTTACACTAAAGCGCCTCTAAAATTTAGACAATATTGTGCCACAATGATCTTAGCAACCTTTTTTTAATAGCTAAAATGTATTTTTTGCCATAATTCAGTATTTTTTTGAACAAAAGAAGAAATGACATTAGCTTATAATGGCAGAAACCAGGAAACTGTTTTTAAAAGAGTTTAATTTTCACTAAAGATTTTACCTAGGTACATATAATACATTTGGTACAAACTGCAATGGCATGAAAATGACAAAATATCACAATGTAAACCCTGACTGGTACTTGCATTGTAAAGTTGCAGCCAAGCATCTGCAAGACATATGCTTTCCATTATTATGATAGTTGGTTGCACAGTAAGTCAGATATTTAGAGAGATTTAGCCTTTTTATCCACCTATCAAGTCCTGCCCAAGAATCTGGGCTAGACAAACGTTGTTTGATATTGTTAAAGGTATCATTGCAAGATGCTGTTCCAAGTAAGGATGTCTTTTGCAATTATTATTATTATTATTTATATTATTTTATCATACATATATGTATATAAAAAAATAAAATAGATGGTGAACATGCCCCAAAATCTTGCTGTCTATTTTCTCCACACCACCCTGCAATGCATTTTGTTATTCTCCCATTCCTTTTACCTAGTGATGCCATATAAAAGAATAAGATCAATTCCAATTAAAGTATCAATTTTAAAAAGACTACAATAATGACACCAATAGTGAACCAATAGTGATGCTGAAACAGATGTATCACACTTGGATCCCATACTCAGTAATCTACTTTAAATGTCAAAGTCACACAATTTTGGAAGACAATAGAATAATTCTAAGGTTCTAAAAAAAGTCAGATTTTCACTGGCTAGCTACCCCACAAACATTGAGAAGTTCAAAGATAGCTATTCTAAAATAAAAATATGGGAGCATTTCATATCCCCCAGATTACTTTGCTGGATGTAGAAAAAAAATGAAAAAGCAATTTTTGGTAGAGATGCAGAATATCAATTTATCCCCTGTTGTTTTTAAACCAAAAAATGATGTTTCAGTAAGGATTACTGAAGGCATTTAACAGACATTTAAGACAAATATTAACAAAGAAAGTACAAAAAGCTTCTCTTTTCACACATCAAATGGACATGTGAACTTCTTTTTATGCTCTCAGAGATTGATGGGGTTTTTTGCAGATGTTCATTATCAAACTAGGTAACATCATCAGTGCTTGAAGGGAATGGATTTTGCTCTTATTTTTTATATACTAGGGACCTGCCCTATCAGTATTGATGGAGGTGTTCTTGGTGCTTCATTATCAGGCTATTATTTACTGTTACCTTGTTTGTCTGCTTTGGTAGAGTTAGTTGATTTTCCTTTGAATGGTATATAGATGTTGTTTATCTCTGTGTGCCTGTTGATGGCTGATTTGTCTCAGTGCCAGGCCTCCAGGAATTCTCTGGTGTTTTTGCACTTGACTTGGTCTAGAATGCTCAGTTTCCCAGTTGACACAATGGTTGATGTCCATGTGCTGTGAAATTAAGGAGTTTTTATTGTGTCTTCTGACTGAAGGTTATTGCAGATGATTGTCTCAAAAGTTGAGCAGAGATTAACACTTCGATTAACACTAGACCAACAATCAAGAAGTAAACAATACCCACTCAAGGAGCTACAAATACAGGCCAACAGTAAACAGCCTAGTCAAGGAACTCCCACTAAGACTAGCAGGGCAAGCCCTTGGTATTAAAAATAAGAACAAACCTCACACTTATTTGTTCACAACCCGCTGTTGTTACCTAGTTGGGTAATGAAACATCTGCAAGAAAACCACCAACTCAGAGGGCACCAAAGACCCCACAGTTCAGCCCTGAACTACAAATATTCTTGTCTGTTGGAACTTTTTTTTTAATTCCAGCAATGAATGGAAAATGTTGAGGATGTAGCGATTCTATTAAAATCAGGGGGCTACACAGAAATGATCCTCAAACACTGTCAAATGTATAACTAACTTTCAAAATATTTTGCTTTAAAGTGCACTAAGAAAAAGACTTCTTTGATCTATTCTCTGCTACTTATTTCACAAAGAGTGAAATTAAGCATTTAAAGCCCAATCTTAAAAGTGAACAATTTGGAGTTAGATTAAATCATATTCTGAGCAATCCCATAAATATTCATTATGGCTTAAATCCAGTGTATGACTTAATATTATTTAATTTATTGGTATAATATGGAGGGGGGGAGGGGGGAGGGAGAGGGAAAGGTAGGGAGGGAGAGAGAGAGAGAAAGAGAATGAATTACATTTATGGGTACTAACATTACAATTAATTACAGCTAAAACTTTCTTGGACTGTTTATGATTGAAAAATACAATAAAATGTTTTTCTTTGATTTGACAGCTTAGGAAATTATGCTTCTCTGCATGGTAAAATTTATTGCAAACCACATTTTAAGCAACTTTTCAAATCCAAAGGAAATTACGATGAAGGCTTCGGACACAAGCAACATAAAGAATTATGGATTTCCAAAAATCAGAAAGGCCCGAATAGTTGTGCTCCTGCTAAAGAAGTTCATAAATCCATATCAAAGGTGAATAAAACAACTGTCCATATGTTGTATCCTGGCAATCCACAAGTCCTTTGTGAAACTATGAATGATAATTTAAAACAGAATACAGGGAAGGGCAAATTAAACATTACGTGGCCTCCTTCTACAGAAACTCCGAAAAATTCACTCTCAATTGATATGGTTACAGTAAATAAACCAAAATGGCCTCCTGAAATTTCTGAATATGAGATTGACAGAATTAATACAAATCTTTCTGTGGGTGATACAAGCCAACCACAGCTCGCAAATGGTAATAGCCATCTTTGGGAGACAAAGAGACAAAAGAAAAATGAAAATGTTGACTTACATTCAGACAACCATTCCTCTCCCATTCCTGTGCCTAGGGAAGAGGAACCTACTAATATTATTACAGCAAAGACATGCAATGATGAGAGTGAAATTGTACAAAGGAGAGCAGATGATTCAGAAAAGGAAAAAGCAAGTGAAAGGAATGCAAAGGAATACGATAAGGTGGTCGTGCAAATTGCTAACAAAGGGAAAGATGGAAAAAATAAGGAAGCTAATGTCACCGAAGTTATACCAGTTACCAACACTGATGATGATAATGATGCTGAATGGCAGAGTAATCAAAACAGTACTATGAACAATAATAACAACAATAACAATGATAATAATGGCTTTCAAACTACTTTTCTGCATCACAAATTCTGTAGTCAGGGAACATCATTTGAGGAGGGTCCATTTACAGAAGTGGGTCAGGGAAATAGGCCTGCCTCCAAATCTACATTTGAAAGACTCAAAAGATCTGATGTAAATTCAGAAGTGCTCTGCCTAACTGACTCTGAAGTCAGCTATTCCACGGAGGTTTTCAATCTCACAGATGTTGAAGAAAGCATCAAAGGAGAGAATTTCATTACCTCAGATAGTCTTATTTGGCAGAAAAATAAAAATGTCCATTGTGAAAAACAGCGCATTAACCACAAAGTAATTTTAAAGGGAATGAATGTTGCAGAATTTCCTTTTGAAGGTAAATTACCAGGCAGTAAGGAATCAATGAAATATGTCAAAACATTAGGTGCTGCTTCATGTGATCAAGCAGCAACAGGGCTTTTACCAGGGAATGACAGAATTGGTCTATTTCGCTCTACAGCACCAACTGAAAATGTTCATGGTCCATGTTCTGAAGACTTCATGGATTACCACATTACCATTTGTCAGGATGAAGGAAAGGAAACATTGCAGAAAGATGAAAGCAGATATTTAGATTTGCTGAGCTTAAACGATAGAGTTGTTTTGTCATCTCAAAAAGAACAAACCAGGATAGATCATCCAAGTAAACATGAGCAAATAAGGAAAAGCTGTCAGAATGACGATCATTAATATGTACACTTGGACTGACCAAAGCAAATCTGTAATTTTCTTTGAAGAATTGGTTAAAAACTTATGTATCTCTAATTTTGTGGAATGGATATTGTTTAAAAATCCAGTTACCTATCAGAATTTTAAAAGAAATAATTATCTACATTTGTACCAGAAAACACGGGTGAACTTTAATTTGCTTAAAATACATTGGAATCCATGTATATCAGGACTCATTTCATATGTTTGGAAGTTACATACCTGTACTTCTATTTTTCTTTATACTTATTAAGAATTACTTCATATGCAAGGCACCATTGAGGGAGTAAAATGAAAAGTAACTTTTTAAAGATAACGTAGTGTAAATGAAATCTGTATTTACATTTCCATTGACATATGGAAGTCATCACTTAGAATTGTAACTAAGTGATGAATATTTATCTACTCTTTGAAAACAAGCTGTAAGATTCTCTTACTACTGCACTATTTCAGTGTTATGCTTTAAACTGCTGTAATGAATTTAGAGATTATGCACCTGGTGTGCTCTAAGAATAAGACAAATATTTCTAAAATTATTTTTTCACCTACTGTTTTACTGCAACAAAGTTGTTGTTTCATGATATAGTAAGTATATTTGGGGTTTTCTAGCTTATAAGCGTTACACCATTCTTTTCCAAGAAATGTTGAAAAACAAGTACATGATAGAACTAAATGGTCAAAATGCACTATAGTTCCCTCACCATTTGTGAGTTATGCTCTTTCTTTTTTGTTTTCCTAGGGTACATTTGCCTTGAAAGTTTTCAGGCCACGTAACACGCACATTTTATTTCTTGTAAACCAACAAGAAGGAGCAGAATCCAACCAAAATTGAAACATGCATTGCTGAATACAACCGGGGAGGAAAGGGTACATGGGACTACATATTAACAGTTCAATTCTCTTCATGTCTACTGAGAAATGTCCCATTAAATTTAATGGACTTTGCTCCCTGAAATATAGGAAATGAACTCTCCTTTCCTTTAATGAAAGAAAATTAAGCTGATTATCTTCCACTGAATCCAATAGGAAATGAACTCACTTAAATTTTACTGGACTTTGTTCAGCAATAAAGTCAAAAGGCAGAAGGGAGAACAAGGAAAATATTAACAGAAATGGTGAGCAGAGGAACTAATGTTAATTTACCAAATTATTCCAACTTGTTTGGAAAACAAACCAAGCTCAGTTTTGGAATCTGTGTGTACTTAGTCACATTAGCAATATTGACGCTTGTCCTTATGTACTGAAGAAAATGGTTTTCCTAGGTTAGCTGAGCTTGCATGAGAATACTTCATTAGGCAATTGACAAAACTGAATAAAAAGCACTTTACAAAATGCTGTTTCGGAATTTATTTTTAAACCCATTGCACTCGAAAACTGCTTACTGTATAGCAAATTATTTGAATTCTTTTAGAATACAAGAATTAATTGGCAGTAAATATTTCAAAAATGAATACTGACCATATAATGAAATCTGATTTTCAAAATTATTATTTTCTTATTGTTGCATTATTTTGGTTCAAAAATAAACTGTTCAACATCTTGTTTGCAATTTTGCCAACAAGAAGTCATAAGGAGGACTTAAGGACATGTGATGTTGAAGAATGATACTCTAGTACACTAATAATTGATATTAAGTGGCCCAATACCTCCCTTACATAGCCAAGATACAGACACAATGATGCGCTATTTCCCACAGTATTACTTTCTAAGCTGCCCTTTTAAATCTACTATTCACTGGAAAATTACCTTGGTGCACTGAGATTCCAGTTAGTTATATTCTTAAGTGTTCCCAATAAATAATCATCATCATCTTTCATGAAAATGTTTAAATACACTAACTTTTCAAGCTGCATAAAGCTGTGACCCTCATTAATGTGGAAATTAAGCATCATATCTTAACCCTAAATAATGTGAAATGGCATTTTATTTTCACAGGCCTTTAGGGTGAATAATGTGAAATAGCATTTTATTTTCCCAAGCATTTGTTTGCTGTTTTTTCATTCATTTTCACTGAGTAACCTCCATATTCTAGCATATAGGAGCCGTGGTGGCGCATTGGTTAGAATGCAGTACTGCAGTCTGCTTCTGCTAACTGCCAGCTGCCTGCAATTTGGCAGATCGAATCCCACCAGGCTCAAGGTTGACTCAGCCTTCCATCCTTCTACAGTGGTAAAATGAGGACCCAGATTGTTAGGGGCAATAGGCTGAATCTGTAAACCACTTAGAGAGGACTGTAAAGCAATGTGAAGTGGTATATAAGTCTTAAGTGCTACTGCTATCTAGCATCACACCCTGCTTATGGGAAAGGCATAAAAATGTAAGAACTTTGATTACCTTTATGTCCAAGAATTGGGCTGCACTTATGCATTTAGAAAGACAGAGATCATGCTCACTAGATGTTAAAGAGGTTGAAGAATTTTAGTCTCCTTCCCCTGTTTCCAAACACCAACTGAAACGTATACCGTATACATTGATTAATTTATTTGGACTTTCATGCTGCTTCAGTCCATAGAATCTAAGCAACCGCATTTGCCAGATCAATCCAGGAGCCACGAGTAAAATAGAGCTCAGTTGTAAGCATAAAGCATCAGAAGTATCCCTCTTAGACCTCTGTCTTGCTTGGAACAGATATAGGAAGAACAGATATATTTGAGCCATGGACTTTCTATTCCTCAAATAAATTGTGAAGCAGAATGCTAGGTCATTTGCCATATTTATTTTCGTAGTAAACTCCAGAGCCATGAGTTATTAGCTCAGGCTACACTAATGTGACCTTTGGTGAGATGGATGACAATATAAATTTGATAAATAAATAAATAGACATAACTAAAATAATGTAATGACCATTTTTTTACTTTGTCCTCCAATCTTGGAAGTAGGTAGGGAGCAAGAGGGAAGGCAAATTCAGAACACAGAAGGTTTTCAAATTTGTTCACAGACAATGCCACCATCTTTCTAAATTCCCTATTTATCTTTATCAGAATGATTTATTACATTCAATTTTTCTTTAATGTCAGGTGCAAATAACAAGGAGCATTTGTTGAGTTCAGAATACAGAAGAGTTTATTATTGCTACCTCTAATACAAGAATCTAATCAACTAATACCGGAAGCTAAGTTAGCAATAGATAAGGGTCAACAGAATTCATGGGGGACTGGGCTGGACTTTGGTCTTTTCTGACACTGCAATGACTCTAAACTGATGACACATTTAACCCTGCCTTCCCAATGAGCCTCTTCTTTTCCTACAATATTGTGTCCTTCAAGAGAAATTGTTTCTTATGCCAAGCACTCTTTGCTATAGAAATCTACCATACATACTACATCTGATATCCAGTCCACTGATGCTTGACCACTGATGATGGTCTTTGTTATTTCATAATTCATTTGATAGGTGTTAATTCTTTTTTATATATTTCCAATTTACTTTGTTCCATGCAGACTAGAAAATAAATATTTGCCTGTTCATTTATCCAATTGAAAGAGGTCTGCTCTGACTTCAGAGGCATTCAGGTGAAAGCCAGGAAAAACTAAGTAAGCAGCAACCTATTTGGAGCTATACACTCATGATATTCTAAAAA
Organism: Notechis scutatus; assembly: GCF_049901735.1. NCBI lineage: Eukaryota > Metazoa > Chordata > Lepidosauria > Squamata > Elapidae > Notechis > Notechis scutatus. The sequence continues at coordinate 192,553,887 of NC_142009.1, read as the reverse complement.
TGAACCAGCACATGGGTTTTTTTGCACATACATTTAAAGCTTGAATAATCCGAATCATAAATTAGAGACATCTCTGTTTAAATGGAATCAGATAAGAATTTATAGTTATTATATACACTGATGGAATCATAACATTAATTATGTATAGTCAAGTTGGTGGTGACTCTGAGTGACCACATAAAAATGCTCATGATGATCTGTCCCTAATCTGGTGTTCTCATGATGTACCCATAGCTACTGGACATAAATCCATCCACCTATCTCCTTTTAATGACCCCATAATGCCTTGCAGGTGGAGTCTGGGCAACTGAATGGAGCTGAATGTTTACTGCCCAGATGCCCTTCCTGTCGCCAATGTGGAGTTATATTCAGCAGATATATTCTCAGTGTGCCCAGAGAGAGAAATATTTGCCTCTACATAGGATCGAACTCACAGCCTCCTGATTGTGAGGCGAGAGCTCCACCTCTAGGCCACTGCACCACTCAGAGCTATGTTTTCACATGTGTCCAAATTTATAAAACAGCCATTTCAACCCCCTGCTCAGTATAGGGATCCAAATTAAGGTGTCCCTGAGAGGTGACCAGCTATTTGAAGACATTCAGTCTATCAACTCAATAGTAGTAACTGTGAGAGGGATCTTGGAGTCCTAGTGGACAATCATTTAAAGATGAGCCAGCAGAGTGCTGCAGCTGCCAAAAAAGCCAACACAGTTCTAGGCTGCATAAACAGAGGGATAGAATCAAGATCACCTGAAGTGTTAATGCCACTTTATAACGCCTTGGTAAGGCCACACTTGGAATACTGCATCCAGTTTTGGTCGCCACAATGTAAAAAAGATGTTGAGGCTTTAAGAAGAATGCAGAGAAGGGCAACAAAGATGATTAGGGGACTGGAGGAAAAAACATATGAAGAACGGTTGCAAGAACTGGGTATGTCTAGTCTAATGAAAAGAAGGACTAGGGAGACATGATAGCAGTGTTCCAGTATCTCAGGGGCTGCCACAAAGAAGAGGGAGTCAAGCTATTCTCCAAAGCACCTGAGGGCAGGACAAGAAGCAATGGGTGGAAAATAATCAAGGAGAGAAGCAACTCAGAACTAAGGAGAAATTTCCTGACAGTTAGAACAATTAATCAGTGGAACAACTTGCCTCCAGAAGTTGTAAATTCTCCAACACTGGAAGTTTTTAAGAAGAGATTGGAAAACCATTTGTCTGAAGTGATGTAGGGTTCCCTGCCTAGGCAGGGGGTTGGACTAGAAGACCTCCAAGGTCCCTTCCAACTCTGTTATTCTATTCTATTCTATTCTATTCTATTCTATTCTATTCTATTCTATTCTAACTCTCTGGGCAATTGTTTCCATTGTAAAAACATAACTTTTCTTTCTTTTACTTAATCAGATTCTTAGTTTAGTAAGTCAATTCCATGATTCTGTATTCTCCTCTTTGGAACAATGAGGAACAGGTTGTTATTGTTTTTTTACCTTCCATTATGTAATGTGTATTCTGTACTTCAGTTGAAGAGTGCTGTCATATTTCCCCTCTCCGTATTCTCAAGGCTAAACATCCCATCTCCTTAAATCTCAGCTCATAGGACTTACAGTAGCTTCAAAAACCTCCATCCACATCCTCATTGCTTTTCCTTGAACTTATTCTGGTCTGATTCATTCTTCAAATGTGGCATCCTTGATAAGAGCACTTGACCAATGCAGAATAAAATAGAAATGTTACTCCAGTGATGTGATCATTATAGATTTCTTGATTCAATATAGAAATGCATTTACCTTTTTTATTACAGGCATAGTATGTTGTATAGACAGTATACCATGTATCTCTCCTCCTATATTCATGCATTTGATTTTTATTAATAAAGTATTTTACAGTTTGCTGTTAAATTTCATTTTGTTATTTTCAACCTGCTATTCTAGCAAGGTGGTTTTTAATTTTATTTCTATCGTCTAAAGTTTAGCTTTCCCACCTTTCTTTCACCCTGAATGTTTATATTTAAAAAATCTTATTCATTTATTGTTTATTTGATTTCTATAGCAGACTATCTCAACAAATGACTTATACCACATTATCTATTGAATATTGAAAAGTAAAGGACTTAGAGTTATACTAAGAATTATCTCAATCCATCTTCTTCCCTTTTGTTTTTTAAATCAGTCATCAGGTTAAATATCAGGCCATTCAGCCCATGTTTAACTAACGTGCAATTTAGAATGTTGTGGGATACTTTGACAAATACTTTGTTGAAAGAAAAATATATTTACAGAATTCCCATGATTTACTAAGGAAGTTAAAATGGCAGAGAGAAAGAGGGATGCAGAGGGTTAATCTGTCAAGATGTTCTTGACAAATCCCCAATGATTTCTTGTAATTAATGGTTATAGATCAATCTCTTTATGATCTGTTCTAGAATCTTCCCAGATACTCCTATAAAACTGGCTGTTGTGTCCCCCTTTTCTTCTTTCTAGAAAATTGAGTTAATATTTATTCTCCTCTAATCATAGGGCATTTGACTAGTCCTTTGGAATGTTTTTTAAAGAGAACACTTAAATATCCAATCCACCATCCATTAATTATATAAAAATAAGGTAAATAGGCCTTCTCTGACCAATGGCTTACTCAACTCTTGCCCTTTCATTTTGCTTTTCACAATGTTCTAGTAGAATTTTTTGGTGGAACCCATATACTCTTAAGGGTATATGGGTCTGAACCAAAAAAAGAAATTGAGTTGCTCTGCCTTTTCTTTCTTATCTGTTAGCATTTTGAGTCTTTACCGATCTGATGGTATATTGATTTTTCCCCACTGTTTTTGTTTTGAACAAAAATAAAAAAGAACCCTTTTTGTCAGCTTTCTCTGCCAACCTCAGTTACTTCTAAACTGTAGCTTTTCTGACATAATCTGTATAGTTCTGCACTATTCTTACCTATGCTACCTCAAGGATCTATTTATTCTCTTTCCAGTTCTTATATATGTCCTTTCTTATTTCAAAGGCAAAGAAAGTGGGAGGAGACTGAAAACAATAGGTAGCATATCGTACAATACATTTGACTACATTAGATAGGATGTGGATATGACATCTGATTCTCCTATCATCCCTAAATATTACTCATTAGGTTGGAATTGTTGGGAGATATGTGTCCGAAAAGTCTTCTATTCTCCACTCCTGGGCTAAGAAGTAAAATAGGTGTTGGCCAGAAGGATGGTAAAGAATGTTCTCTGAAACAGCAATGCTAATGAACATCACAGAAGTAGCCCAATTTGTGTGACTCCTTCAAAGGTAAAGCTGAAGAAGCTCCCACATCACCCATAAAATATTGCAAATGTGATATGTCTCAGAAATAGGATTTGAATTGTTCAGGGCTTGTAACAATTCATTTTTGATGCTCCTGAAAATTGTTCAAATAACATGTCCGCATATAGCCTATTTGTAGGGAAATACAGATGGATCGTATTTTCTGAGAACAGTCATAGGAAGTTGCATTTCATTTAAAGTATCAAATCTGTTTCTGAATACAGTATATACATGAAGTCTCTTTCTCTTTGTTTCTGTTTAAAGAGATAAATTGTGTGCCTCCTGGACTTTTTTCCTACTGCATTTTTCTACCTGATTAACATCTTCGTCTTCTTTTTTTTGGAAATGGTTAACAAGGGGCTCTCTAAATAGGTACACAGTAGTCTATCCTAAATTTAAATCCTGCGTAAGTGGCTGGTATTTTATTCAGATTTAACTAACAATATTTCAATCAGGATGATATATTTATACATCATATCATTGTGTTCCAAATATCTGGTGATCTTTTTCTGTGTCTGCTAATAATGGCCTTGAGTCTGGCAAGATTGCTGTCAGACCCAGCAGAAGAGTGACATAAAAATAATCCAGCCAAAGCCCAGTCCTTTATTTGCTTTCCCCTGATAGACAGAATCTTTCCAGACTGAACCTTTACTACTCTCGCTCCAATAGATATTCTCTGGGAAATTCTAGGGAGTTGACTAATCTGACTTTCTCCCTTTGTCTCCTATCCAGCTCCAGGCTGGGCTGCCTCTTGTCTCATTCCCCCGCTTCCCCCTTTTTGAGAAATTGCTACTTCATTATAGCCCATTGGACCACCTTCTCCTTCTTAGGTACCATGCTTCATATTTCCAGTACTTCGAAAAAATCTATTCCTGTTACTTACCTGTAGGAATTATTTAAAACATCTATCTTCCTTCGCCCTGCGGTATCTCTAGGCATTGCAGAAATATGCGATCAGGATTAAACCTGTTGCAGAAAGTGCCTGACATACCATCCTTTCACTCTTCCATCTTCAAAAAGCTTTTTAATGCAACAGCAGAATGGAGTCTTTGCAACTAGGTTGTCTTCGTATCAATCAGATGTTTATTTTTTTGCCAATGTCCCACAAAATGAACATGTGCAGAAGAGCCTTAACAGTTTGTATTTATTTGTTTACATTATGCAGTTTCTTTATTATAGCATGGCAATGAAAGATTTTTTGGGTTTGTTTTTTTGTTGCTCCAGGATCTCTGGTAGCTCTGGGACAGGCTACCTATAAATGAGACATTCTCTGTCTGATCAGTTGGTGGGTTCCCAGTAATTATCCATCCATTTTTACAGCAACAGCATAATGCATATTATTCAAATATGTGTTCTTTGGCTTGGGCAGCTATTGAGTATGTTGACTGTGGATTATGAGAGTTGGTCCAGGAGACCTATTAGGAATCAGCATGAAGAAAACTAGTCTTCTTACTACAATCACTTGGCCTAGGAGTCTGATTCTTCGATAAACTGTGTGAAAAAGTACATTTCTAAAGATTTGCTTTTTCTCCACTTGAAGTCACTTATCCCTGAACACATAACTTCTAAAGCACTGGATGTTTCTTCAGCAGTTCAGCTATATGAATATTTTAAATATATCAATAATAAACAATCCTTATCACCAATATGATTGATGATGATTGTTTATATGTCCCTACTTCTTATAGTGGGGTGGAGTTGCATCTTTTACCTCAGAATCATCGTATATAGCATTATTCTATCTTGCAGCACAATGATTGGCAGGAACTGTGACTTTCAAACATAAAATCTGTGGCACACATGATTACAAGTCCAAAGAATTCATAGAAAAGCTTTTTCCGTATATTTTTTCCTGTTCCACAATAATCTAAAACTTTAAGCTGTACTGTAAATCTCTCCTGAAGGACATAAAAATGAGGCAGCTCATCCATACCCGAAATGAAGCACATGGATCACTTGCCTAAATCCCCATCAATTTCAGTGAAGACGAGTGACTGAGAGAAAATGAATGCTAAAATAAAATAGAACCAGCAAGGGCTATGCGGAGTTCTTAGCATAAAAATTTGCAGCCAAGAGATTGGGGAAGAATCATTCGTCCTGTAATGACCTTGGAAATATTCAATAGCAGGCTGAGGTGGGTGGGGAGATTGTCACTTCTCTCTCTTGAAAAGATTTGGATAAAGTGAGAATCCGATACAAATGAGGATATGCTGGGATATGTTAAAACAACCCCTGAGGAGATGTGGAAGTCAGACCAAAGCAGTACAATGAACAGACATGTTAGGAATGAGAGAATCTGTAGGGTGTGAGCTGGATCCACTGGGATTTTAAGAATTCTGGCTAGGAATTCTGGAAGTAACATGTGGAGAACACCCAATCTGGAAAACCAGCACTATGGATTAGGTGAGTGTAATAGATTTTCAAATATGGGTCTGAATTTTGCCATTATGGTAAGTCATGATTTATTTAATGAAGTTTGGCTAAATCATCGTTAGCTGGGTTCACTCAACATGCTAAGCCTTAAGCCAGGGGTCTTCAAACTTGACAGCTTTAAGACTTGTGGACTTCAACTCCCAGAATTCCTCCTCCAGTCATGTTAGCTCAGGAATTCTGGGAGTTGAAGTCCACAAGTCTTAAACATGCCAAGTTTGAAGACCCTTGCCTTAAGCCCATGATGGCGAACCTATGGCACGCATGCCACAGATGGCACGCAGAGCCATTTCTGCCGGCACGCAAGCCGCAGGCAAACTTACCTCACTGAGCATGCGTGCATCTCCCAGCTGATTTAAGGCCCATTTGAGGCCTTTTTCAGCCTCCCAGAGGCTTGAGGAAAGCCTCTGCAGCATTTGCAGGCCAAAAAATAGGCCCGTTTCATCACTTCCTGTCTTTCTGGAAACACCAGAAGTGACAAAACAGGCCTATTTTTCGCCCTGCAAAGGCTGCAGAGGCTTTCCTCAATGGGGGGGAGGCGCATTGCCTTCTGGGTGCTGGCATGTGAGTGCACGCATGCGAGTGCACGCGCACGCACAATTTTCGTCACAGGAACCCAAAAAGGTTAGCCACCACTGCCTTAAGCCATGGGTTACAAACAGAATGATTCATTTCACACAATTTGCTAACTCAAAGCAAAGCCTTATTTTGCTTTGATTTAGCAAATGGGAACACACCATGTGTGTGGGGGGGTTGGGCGAGTCCTTTAATTAATCCCTACGTCAATCTAGGAATATACATGTGAGTCCTCCAAGAAATGTCACACATTTCTTTGAGATCTCTTGAAATTCCATTCATTTCCTTAGAGGCACTCATGAGGGTCTATCACATCACACCACAAAATTGATTTTGAAATTTATCGCAATGGTAATGCTAGTTCTCATTTTACAGAAAGCTGCTGCCCTGAAAAAGAGGGGGCTGCTAGGACAGCTTGCTGCTAGGACACACACACACACACACACTTATAACAATTCTCCCTCTGAATGCCAGAGCTGTCTGTGAACCGAGATATCCAGCTGCAACTACCACTTTGCACTCTTGCCAAAGAACTGTGACTTAAAAGTGACATTAAATGTGTCTTATTCGCTCTGGCTTGAAAGAAAGTATTTCTCTTCAGAAGAAAAGTCAGTTTAGTAGAAGAGAGATAATAATCTAAAACTTCTGTGTAGAAATACTATTACGGGGATGTTTCATTGAGGTCTTTGTCAGAGCCGCATTTAATTCAATATAAACCTCTGCTACAGAAGAAGTTGCCTGTAACACATATAGTATACTTCTGATGAGTTCAAAAGTAAATCAACATTTCTTCCATGGAAACACCTTTGCCATTTATTAAATCAGATAAGCCAATGACAAAGTACTACAGTATAGTAGATCTAAGGCCATATTATATGGGTTTTGCAGAGCCAGAGAAAAAACATTTGAAAGCAATGCCTTACCAAGTTTCTTTGATAAACCCAGTCTTTGAGCTGCGGTACCTGGGCAGCAAAAATCTAGACCTGATACAAAATACTGTAGTTAGACCTTTCGGTATCTCTTTACTGCCATCTACTGCTCATCTGGATATTTTTCATTCCAAATATGATGCGCGTATCCAATCTATTGATTCAATAAACCACTGGCTGCCATTCTGAAACCATCCCACAAATTCTTTTATCATTCCTTCGACATCCATAGAATTAAGGCTTAGAAGAAAACTTGGAGACCATCAAGTCCAAACCTCAGGCAATAGTTAAATCCTTCCCTTTTTAAAATAGAAAGAGCTGACTGTACCAGGACATATTTTATACAGACAAAAGAGTGTGTGAAAAGTTAATGTAAAGTGACATTTTTTTGTCTCTACGCTGGATTCAGGGTAAGGCTGAGAAATTGAATCTATTTTTGCTTGGTGACTGAAGCCCTTTCCAACAAAATGCTTCATGGAAGTCTAATGGGTGAATTTAGGAATAGGCATGTCTGCACTTCTGAATCAATCCACATGCAATGTTATTAACAGGTAGTTCTCTCACATGAAACCTCCTTCTTCTCCTCTTGTTTTTCATTCTTTCTCCTCGCTCTTACGCTCAATTCCCTCCCACCACTCAGTTATAATCATAACAATTGGAAAAGATTCACAAACACTGTTATGCCCCATTGAAAGTATAGACTATAGAATGATATAGAATGCAGGCAAGATTTTCAGTGCATTTGTTGAATTCTGTCTATCTATTTATCTATCTATCATCTACCTACTTACCTATTATCTATCTATCTATCTATCTATCTATCTATCTATCTATCTATCTATCTATCTATCTTCTATCTATCTATCTATCTATCTATCTATCTATCTACCATGTTTCTCCAACAATACGGCCTCCCCCAATAGGAAGTCCCAGCATGTTTTATAGGCATGAAATGAAATTAAGCCCCTCCCCCCCCAAATTAAGGCCTATATTAAAACATGTGAAATGGCGGGGAATGGTGGGGGGGGCTTGCAGTTAGGAAGTACTTTTGTTGCACACCCGGATATGGTGCTGCCTGCGCTGACCCCGATACGAAGTGCCCCACCAACGCTGAGGTCAACATCCAAGCCATTGCCGCCTGCCTGCCCAAAGATGCAAGGGGGGGGGGGAATTAAGTCACCCCAAAAAAGACGGCCTAGCTATTTTGGGGGGGCTCAAAAAAAAATAACACCCGGCCTTATTATATGAGAAACACGGTATCTATCTATCTATCTATCTATCTATCTATCTATCTATCATCTATCTATCTATCTATCTATCTATCTATCTATCTATCATCATCTATCTTATCTATCGCCTATAATTCTCTATCTATCTATCTATCCATCCATCCATCCATCCATCCATCCATCCATCCATCCATCTATCATCTATCACAGTGGTGGGATTCAAATACTTTTACTACTGGTTCTGTGAGCGTGGCTTGGTGGGCATGGCAGGGGAAGGAGACTGTAAAATCTCCAGACAGAGGTGGTATTTGCCGGTTCTCCAAACTACTCAAAATTTCCACTACCGGTTCTCCAGAACTGGTCAGAACCTGCTGAGTACCACCTCTGATCTACCATCTATCTAAACTATTGCCTATAGTTCTCTATCTATCTCTCATCTATTTATCTCTCTATATACAGTATATTTCTCACTACCTCTCTATCTCCCTATCTCCCTATCTCAATTTAATCTAATCTAATTACATTGATAGAACTTGTTAATCATGGTGGATTTCAATGGGTCTTTTTTTTACCTGTAACTTTCTCTAGTTCCAGCTCAGTGCTGTAGTAATTACTTATAGCTCATTTTAATAACGGCATTGATGATTGCAATATGCCACATGCTAGTTTATTTGTATTCCGTTTGAGTTCAGATAATTGGAGTCCAAGCTTCAATTCTGACATAGAAAATAATTATAATTACTTGTGCAAAATTCAGAATTCTGAATGACTTCAGCTACAAACTGTGTTATGTTAGCTTTTTTAAAAATGACCCCCTAATGAGTGAGTATTAACTTTTGATTAGTAAACTGATTTTGAAGAAGACAAGTATATTAAAGACTTAAAGGCAGCAGTACTAAATGTGAAAATCAATTTAAACATGATCAGTTGCTTAAGAGGCAAAAATGAAGTAAAAATTATTGAATCAATTCATAGGACTAACATAGGAAATACTTTCATGAGGGATACAACTTATATGATGAAGTTGAGCATTCAGGGCCAAATTATTTCTGGTGGAGAGAGGGAATTAAAAGGCATAAAGATAAGAGATGACAAGGGGGGGAAAACAAGCTAGAAATTTCTCATCAGTTGATGATCACTTTTGGGGATAGGGAATTTATTTAAAGTAACTTTTTCCTTTTCCTTTAAACTCCCTCTTCCTTTTGTTTTGTTTCTTTAATAGTTTTACTGCTGTCTTCTGCTATCAACAATTCATTTCGGTTAGGACTTTCTGTCAGAACTGCACCTCATGCCTGCACACTGTAATCGCCCATTTCCAGTCTGCAATTTTATTTACTTATTTTATTTTTGGATTTATATTACTGCCTATTCACCCATGGCAATGGACCCGGGGGAGGGAAGGAGAGTGCTTGGGGGAAAGTGAAAGTAATGGAAGTAAATGTACCTCTCTGAGACAGCACTTCAAGGTTGCTCCACTGTGAGAAGAATGCAGCTGCAAGCCAGCCCACACCCAGAGTGACCATTCAAAAATACCTTATTTGAAATTGTTTGGTTGATAGAGGGACAGCAATGGGAAGCACATAAGAGAGGGAAAGTTACGCTTGAAGATTTGGTGCTAATTTCAGTTCTAGCTTTCCTCTACTGTATTTCACTCGACCTTTAGTAAACTATAGCTTTCTCACCAAATGGGGTCAAGGACTGTTAAAGGTTCAAGTTGAGGCAGATCTGGCACTTTCTTTGCCTCCCCCCCCCACCACCACCATTTATAAATAAATAAACAAAGAAATATATATGTGGCTTTGGAAAAGAAAGATTGCTACCATACTGGGAAAATGGGAGAAAAAAAATCTGTCTAAAACAGTTTAAAAAGAAAAAGATTGAAAGTAAACAAAAATAAGTTATATCTTTACCGTGTCTTCTATGTCTGGCACTATTTTCATATCACTGTGGTTTACCCTTAATCCAATTTTTTTAGGTTTGCATGACATAACAAAATAAAAAGAACATGGGTGAGGTTTGTATAATAGGCTAGGACAGGGTCATGAGCAACTTCAGGGGTGGTAGGTCCTAAGGGAGAAATCACAATTATAAGTGTATTTCAATATGTAGTATATTTATTTCTGGCCTACCCCCAAATCCAATAAAATAGTTTTGTTTCTGAGAAAGGAAGAGTTTTTTATTGCTAGCTATCTTCAATTAATGATTGTCTACGTCATGAATGCAACTCTAGGTGACCCCCGCCCCAACACATTAAAAACAAGACAAAACAACAATGATACAAAAAGCATAAAACCCTGCAGTGGTGGCAGAAAAAAGCCCACTTTTATTGTTCGATCGCGGGAAAAGAGACTCGAGACCAGGGTGACTGTTCAGCTCTTTATTTGGTATATAGGTCTGTGTTGGACCTGTGAGCCGCGGCAGCCCTTCATATAGGGATTTGCCGGCGGCTCGCAACCAATGACGGCTCTTTGAATCTCCCGTGATCGGCGCGGCCAATCGCGGTTGATTCCTTATGGGCCAATCACTGCTGTTCTTTCCACCAATCACAGAGCAGTCCCTTTGGACCAATCAGGTGAGGGTATCCCAAGAATGCTAATATGGAACATTTATATTTCATTAGAGGGCATTCTTTAATTGAGGGGGACCCAGAGTGTGCCTCTCCTGTCAAACCTGGTATAACAAGTGCAAACAACTGGAGAAATACAGTCTTGCAAATAACTGATGCCATGCCTGAAAGGTCTATATTGGTGACAACCAATACTTTGAATTCCACCCAAAAACACACTGGGAGCCAATGCAATGCACAGACCAGAGGGATAATAGGATGCACCCATCATTACCCATGCCATTATATGCTGGACTCGTTGCAACTTCTGGGGAGCCCCAGGCAAATGCCATTGCAGTAATCCACTGTGGAGATGACTAAGGTATGAGTGACTGTGAGCAATGCCTCCAATTCCAGAGAAGGGTGCATCTAGTACACAAAATGAAGTGATGCAAAAATCCACCTGCTCTTGAAACAAAAATTGTGAGTCCAGATGGACTTATATATTGTACACTGGTTCTGTTAGGGAGAATGAAACTCATCCAGATCCAAAGATGGATGATCACTGGATCCAAGGGGGCCTAAAACCCAAAACTATTCCATCTTTCCTGCCAGGGTTGATCTGAAGCCAGTTTCCCCCCCCTCCCAATCCAGACTCCTATAGCTTCCAAACACAAAGGCAGAAGGTCCACAGTATAATTTGGTAAGTCCAGGATAAAGATGTAGAGTTGAGTATTATCAGCTAACCCAATGCTATCAGATGATCTCACCCAGCAGCTGTCAACCCTGTCAACCTTAAAGTGAACCTGGCTGAGGCCACACGATAGAGGGAGGGGGGATTTATTATTTTGAACAATAAAGTTTTCCTGTGGGAACCAAGGACATTCTCACAGGTGGCTGCCCAGAGGAGGAGTGAAGTAACCTAGCAACTGGACTGGACAGCATGACCAGTACTTGGGGGCAAGGGGAAATTTTTTACTTTTAATTAGGTGAAAGTCATGGGAAATTTTAGAGTCAGCTTTCACCAGTTGTGCCAATATGATATATCCAATAAAACTGTTCTTTGAGGAACTTGCCTGCCTCCGAGTTCTGCTTTCTATGGATGCATTACTTGGAACGCTGACATCAGCTTCGTATAGATGTTAAATAGGAGTGGGGAAACCACTGAGCCCTGAGGGACTCCATGGAGAAGGGGCTGTGGGCTGGATCTCTCTCTCTCTCTCCTCTCCATCGTCAACACTGACTGCACCCAGGGAAAGGAGAAGAACCAGCCTCCTACTCCTAAACTTCAAAGCCAGGCTACAAGGTTACCATGATCAATGGTATCAAAAGGGGCCAAGATATCAAGAGCGTGGATGGATGCACCACTTTTATCCCACTCCTACTAGGTCTGAAACTCATCTGAAAAGGGTCCAGATAATCCACTTCCTCCAGGATCTTCTTGCAAGATTCCATGCAAATCTTCTCAACCATCTTGTATATAAAAAGAAAGAGTTGGGAGATGAGATTAAAGTTATCCAAAATGGCGAGATTTAGCTATTGATATGGTGTCTCAGACAGATTATGCATGTACTCTTAATGCACAAATGTCTTAGGGATTTTATTAGGGAATTACAATGCTATGCTTCTATTTTTTTAATGTTCCTTTAGTCTGTTTTTAAATATGTAACACTAAAGACACTTTTTGCTTTAGAAAATAATCTAAAGATAAATACTGTGCTTCTGAGATATCAGAAGATATACATCAGAGGCAAGTTTAATAGTGTACTTCCAAAACTCTAAGTATGTCTGATAAATGATAAGCTAAAAGAGAATCATATTAGTTTTTTTTTTAAACATAGAACAATGATTTACTTGAGGCCCCTCTAACAGTTGCTCCTAAATTATAATATAATAAAGCAAAAAGGCAAAAGTTACTAAATATTGACGGTATCTAATTAACTGAATTAAGTGTAATTTCAATCAAATCTCATTCCATTTCTATGCTCATCCCACCCACTCCTGAAGACAAAGCTTCTCAAGGCTCACACTTGGCCCCCAAAAAGGAGTATACACCCCAGGGATTGCCAAGCCACAATCTGTGATCCAAACCAAGAAAAGTCCATATGGTATCACAACACAGTGTGAGAATCCAGATTCTATAACTGAACATTATGGATGATTTAGACCTCTATGACTCAATCAATGATGCTAATGCTTTGCCTTTAATAGCCTCTTGCATTACAATTTCTATATGGGAATTGTGGATGCCAAGATCCTATTGTAGCTTCTTTTTCATAGTTGGTGTTAGATACACCGTCCTCGTCTAACTGAATTGTTTCCTTCATGGTACTGAATAGAGAAGAGTGTAATCCACTGGTGTAATCTACTTTCTATCTCTATTCTACTGCTATGTAAGGGGTTAAAAGATGGAACACCTAAAGGCAACCCTTTGGTGACCCTTTGCCCATGCTGATTACCCACAATATTATTCCCTGGCTCTGAAAAATTGTGTAGTAGAAAATCGATTATCCTTAATAAATCCTCTTTCATTTTATCATGAACTATTGCTTCTCTCTCCCTGCTTGTTGGTCCTGTTGGGCCAGTTAACAGTTTTTGATGTTTAATAAATATTTGCAAGTTGAACTGAGAGCCGTGTGCTTGCTCTGATTGGGATGTAGGGATTGATCAAGAACGTGCTGGGTGCCAACTAAAGTTGAAATTTACACACAGTGATTGTTTCAACAGCCAGCAATTCCTATTAGTTTTGAGGAGCTTCCATTGCTTTGGAAAACACCAAATCATTATTAGTATGGCGATATGAGGCTCCTCAAGGGATCTTCAGGTTGATAAAGCTTTGCTGGAAGTTTCCTTTGAAAGAAAACCTTTAAGCTGAAGTGGTGCTTCAGGAGATTTGAGCCCAACCCCCACTTTGATTCAGATAAGAATACAGAATAATAGAGTTGGAAGGGACCTTGGAGATCTTCTAGTCTAACCTCATGCTCAAGCAGGAGACCCTATTCCATTCTGGAGAAATGGTTGTCCGATCTCTTCTCCAGTGATGAAGCATCCACAACTTTTAGAGGGAGTTGTGTCCCACTGATTAATTGTTCTCACGGTCAGAATTTCCCCCCCTTCATTCTAGGTTGAATCTCTCTTTGATAAGCTTCCATCCTGTGACTTCTTGTCCTGCCCTTAAGTGCTTTGGAGAGTAGGTCGATCCATATTCTCTGTGACAGCTCCTCAAATATTGGAAGATTACGATCATGTACCTAAGGGCAAATTATGGGTAGAGGCTCCTTTCCCTCCAAGTGAAGTCTGACCGCATCCAGCTGACTGGCCAATACAAGGCTTCAGTGGGGAAGTATCTTGCTTTTCAGAACTGACATCCCCTAGCCAGTGCAAAGCAGCTAATTGTGATGGTCCAGTGTTGTAATGATGAGGCAGTCGAGGTGTTTGATCATGATCAACTGAATCATGATGAACTTTATTGGAGTCTAGTCTTGCATTTATGCACATTTTTAGTAATCCTCCAACATTGGTTAACTTTGGTTTCTGCTTAACTTTCGTTACTGTTCAGCATAGTAACTAACACAATTAATTATCTCTAGTCAAAGTCCAACCTATGTTTACTTCCTCTCTCTAATCCTCCTCTACATTAGTGACTTTGTTTGCCTGAGTTGTATTTGCTTGTAAACATTCCCTATCTGAGGTTTGCCATCCAAGATAAGAACATTCCTGCAATTACAACTCTACAGTCCAGTGGCCTAATAAATATTGTGGTTATCTTAGTTTTTAGAAGGGCAAGCATGTCTCTAAAGAAAAGGATTTCCACAACTTGTAGCTGCTTGTATTAAATACAACACATGCAGCATTGCACATGATATGCTCTGCTCCTTTTTGTGTGGCGCTAGGATGCTTGTAAAGGGTGGGGGGGCTTGTGTCACAACACTATTACACTGCTTTTATCCTTCTCTCCTCCCTTTCCCCCCCAATGCAGATACAGCTCTCTAAAGACAAGCCTGCTGCAAAACATTTATCACTAGATGATATCTTTCCTCTTGGATAGAAGAAGATTATATAGCTTTGCTGGATCATGGCCAGATAGCTAAGGAGCAGCAACAAAGACAAAGAGAAAAAGATTGGTATAAAGAGACTAAGTGGAAAATAGCCATTTTTTGACTTATAAGGAGGATTCGTGGCAAACTAGATGTCCCTGAGGGAGTAAGGATGACATTGCGGCAGGGATTGGTGGCCAGATAGCAAATTCTGGCCAGCAAGGTCTCTCCAGAAAAGGAGAGATCCATCCATTTGTATTCCAGACAGCTGCTTCTGATGAGTAGATTGTAGGAACTGAGGTTTTTGCAGTTGGCTCATAAATTGAGCAGTTGTGAGTCAAAGGATTTCAGTTTCAAGCTTTATAATATCATCATAATCTTCTTCTTTTAATGACCCCATAATTCCTTGCGGGATAAAGTCTGGGCAATTGAATGGAGCTAGCAAACTATTTACTGGTCGGAAGCCCTTCCTGTCACCAATGCGGAGTTTTCTTCAACGGATATATTCTCATTGTGCCCAAAGAGAGAGAAATATCTGCCTCTGCCTAGGATCGAACTCACAGCCTCCTGATTGTGAGGCGAGAGCTCCACCTCTAGGCCACCGCACCATTCCCTTATAATCATAATATAGCCTCTCTACATTTACTCTCTTTACAGCTCTCTCTAAGAGGTTTAGAGAATCAGCATATTCCTCTGCAACAATATATAGCCTTGATGGTTATAAAGTTTGCTAACCCTCATTTTTAAAATCATTTTTGGAAATTGCTTTTTAACTGCTTTTCAACTATTGGGAATGTTTTGGAGCAACAGGTTTTATAGCATCAGGTGAGTTTCCTTTAATCCTGAATGGGTGGAGATTTAAAAATAAGTTTAAGGGCTTTTAAAAAATCTTTTTTTTTAATAAACAACAAAAGGATGGTCAGAACATTGATTTTTTTTGGAAAGGTACAAATAGCAATAGCATTTAGACTTATATACCACTTCACAGTGGTTTTTACAGCCCTCTCTAAGCGGTTTACAACCTTACCGTTGTGTCCCCAACAATCTGGATCTTCATTTTACTGACCTGAGTCAACCTTCAGCTGGTGAGATGGACAAATGGACTATGGATCCAGGTAGATTTGAAATAACATTTTCAATTATTTAATAAGAATCTTTCCCATGGAACAATGCTGTTTTTTATTTTTTAAAAAACACACTAAGATGGGAATTTGAATGTTGGATATTAGAGGGAATGAGAAAGACGTAAAGATTACCATTAAAGGAAAAGAACACTTAGATTTGACTTACTAATACAGAATGGAACCAAATACTTTAACATTGAACCTATTGCAGGATATCTATGAACAATGGACCCAGAAGTTAATTTTCAGGGTGTCTGAATCTGTGTTTAAAAATGTTATGACAAAGGAACAAATTTTATTGAAAAAGATTGAAATTGATTTAAAAATAGATTTAAAAATGACAAGCTACCAGAATGATATGGAAAAGTACTATATACAAATGAAACTGGCTGATATCTTATAATTAAAAGGAATATACAAATGGCAAACTGAAAAACTTGGCTTGATAACTTTCTTATACTGGATTTACAAAAGAGACCTTTTAAAGTTTTGAAGAATTTGTGAGAAGAGACAAAGAAAAAAATGAAATAAAGTTCTAGGATATTATTTGAACGGATTAAAGATCACAATTGTTAAAAGTAAAATGAAGGACTACGAAATTGACTTATTTGATTTAACGTTAAAATAAATATGTTATTATCTCTGGTCATCCTTAGTGGGCTTTTATTTATTTGTTAGTTTGTTTGTCAAACAAGATAGCAGGTATAAGTATGAACATAACATGAGCAAAGGAAGTAAATAGAGGTAATTGGGGACAGTAAGACAGGGACGGTAGGCATGCTGGTGTGCTTATGCACGCCCCCTTTATGGACCTCTTACATGGTAGACAGTTTGAGGTTGAAGCTGTGAGGGATTGAGGCTGTAACAATGGAGTTGGATAGTTGACCACTCTGATGCTGAAGTCATATTTGAAGTGGTTTACTTTGAGTTTGTATCGATTGTTTGCCCATGTATTATTGTGGTTGAAGCTGAAGAAGTCATTGACAGGTAAGATGTTGTAGCAGACAATTTTGTGTACTATGCTTTGATCGGACTGCAGGCGGAGCAGTTCCAGATTGTCCAAGCCCAAAATTTCAGGCCTGGTGGCCTAAGGGATTCTACTATGAGTAGAGGAGTGGGCACCAGGGCTGAAATAATAAGATTTTAAAGATTAGTTTGTAGATAAGAGCTGGGATATGAAAAGAAAACATCAGTTATATTTTAAGAGAAGGTGATAAATTACTAAAATTATTTATATTCATGGATGAAGTCATTTCTTTATACATTTCTTTTCATTTTCTTTAGTATCTTCTTTTTTTCTATTATTCTTTCTACATTTCCCAGCACTTTCTAGTTTTAGTCTTTTATTTTTTTATAGTTTGTATCAGTTTGTATCCTTTTCATTGTTATGTTTAATACAGTTATCATAAAAATAGTGATTTCTTTATTCTGACCACACCATGAGCAGAAGACAGAATGTTCTGTTTTTCCTTGTGTTTTTCAGAGGAATTTTGGAGAGTCTGTTTCTTTGGGATTTTAAAAAAAATGGTGTTAAGTCCTTGCTATTTCAAATTTCAAAAACATGGGACATCATGTAATGGGACAGATGTGTTGAGGAGGCTCCAGAAAAAAAATTAGCTCAAGGAACGCATGCCACCTGCTACCATAAGTTTTCTACCCTTTCTTTGAGTGTGGTTTTATTACATATCCTGTAGTCGATTCGGTTCCATGCAGGTTACAAACTCCAATGGCTAAATTTATAATCACCAAGGTCTGATTAATGCGTGATCGAGCCACATAAAAGTAACTACTTTAAGAATATTCTGCTGGAACTTCTAGTAGAACTACCTGTAAGCAGTGGTGGGATGTTGCCGGTGTAAGAACCAGTTCGGTGATCATGTGCTTTGTGCGCGCGTGCACCAAACACCCACTGTGCACACGTAAACGGCTTTCTGAAAAAACTTATTTGCTATGTTACAACTGGGGAGTAACACAGCTGAGGAGCAGCAATCCGCTCTGCTGAGCGAATCAGCTGAGAGGATATAGGTAAGTACAGTGCAGGGGTGGGCGGGCAGGCCGACACATTCGTCCAAGTGAACTGGTTCACTGCCAGCTGATCTTCAGAGCTAGGGGTTCGCCCAAACTGGTCTGAACCAGTAGAATCCCACCCCTTCCTGTATGAGATGACCAGGCTGAGCCCGAGGGAAGGGGTCAAGCACACCATGAGTCTTGTATCCCTTCGCACCCACAAAAGTCTAAATCCAGCTCACCTTGAATTCTGTTGACTCTTCTGTTGACCACCAATTTGTTTTGACTATTAGTTCAGATTCTTGTAGAGAGTGTCAGCATGCAATAAACCCAGGGGTGGGATTCAATTTTTTTAACAACCGGTTCTGTGGGCATGGCTTAGTTGATGGGCGTGGCTTGATGGTAATGTGACTGGGTAGTCATGGCTTGGTGGTCATGTGACTGGCTGGGTGTGGCCAACTCAACATCACTCACATCAAGGCACGCATCTCCTCACCTGGCCTCTCATGACCGTGGGATGCTGCAATCATAATGAGTGTGAAAAATGGTCATAAGTCACTTTTTTCAGTGCCATTGTAACTTTGAATGGTCACTCCACACAAGCAAAGTACCAGCAAAGGAGGGGGAAAAAACTCCAGAGAAGTTCCTGAGACAGGAAGTCTAGTCCTGCCAAGAATGTAAAAATGTCAATGAAAAGGCAGTTTCTGTAAGCAACACCAGAATGTTTCCTTCCTGCCTTCCTTACAGGATTAGGCCAGTAATTTCTTCTAACAACTGGTTCTCCGAACTGCTTAGAATGTTAACAACCGGTTCTAGTGAATAGGTACAAACCTGTAGAATCCCACCCCTGAGTAAAGCTGAAGTCATTTGAATCACCTTGCTTCCTTATAACTTGCACCTGATATTAGCAGGGATTAAAAATGAGGACACCCATTGAAGTCAGCATTTGAAAATGGTGATTCTATATCAAAGACGAACCTTCTCAGCTGAAGTAGATGGATTGTATTGTCAAAGATGGTAGGTACTGTGGCCCAGCAGTTGGTGAGAGTAATCTTAGTTTCCTGCTAAAAAATGTCCCGTTGCTGGTTGAGGGATGATAAGTTCCATTTTACTTCTACGCTCTAATATTTGAGAAAAAAATGTCCTATTGCATTAGAGATATCAATCCTATCTATCTAAACATGCAAAACAACTGCAGAATCCCGCTGTAAATATTTCTAGTCAAAGTCTCTGTTGAAACCCAGAGAATAATTATGGAATTACTTGCAAAGATTTTGGTCTCAGAAGCTAACTTCCAACTGGTAAATGTAGCTGTAAACATAGTAAATTACCTCCATGGACAACACGCAACAAATACATAATCCGAAACAGGCAAAGTGAAATTAAAAAATGGTTAAATCATACACTTGGAAACAGATCTTGAAATAATGGTTGATGGCAAGTTGAATCTGAGCCAACTGTGCGATATGGTTACATCAAGAAAAAAATAATTTGCAAGTAATGGGAAATTATGGTTCCACTTTATTCTGCATTGGACAGGCTCCAGATCGAATATTCTGTCCAATTCTAGGCACCACACTTTCTGAAGGATTAAGGGAAAGTAACTGATCTGAAAGTAACTGAGACTGAAGGGCTTAGAGAGGTTTAGACCAGCGGTCTCCAACCTTGGCAAGTTTAAGCCTGGAGGACTTCAGCCAACTGGGGAATTCTGGGAGTTGAACTCCACCAGGCTTAAAGTTGCCAAGGTTGGAGACCCCTGATTTAGACTTAAGAACACTGAGGTATGGTCTTCAAATCCCTGAAAGAATGGCATGCACAGATGTTCTAGATCAGGGGTGGGCAAACTTTTTGGCTCGGGGGCCTCATTGACTTTTAAAATTTGACAGATGGGCCGCTACCTGGTGTTGAAATGCCTGTCTTTACAAGTCAAAATCAAATGAATGCAATCATTCAATCATTCACATCAAACCTTAATTCTGTACCAATCTTCGGCGGGCCGGATTAAAAAGACCAACGGGCCGGATGTGGCCCTCGGGCCGTAGTTTGCCCACCCCTGTTCTAGATGCACAGATGTTCTTATTTTTGATTGTTCCAGAGTGCAACAAAGACTTGACATAATGGATTCAAGTTTCAAGGAGACAGATTGTGTTTCTTTTTCTAAGAATAAGAGGAGTTTGACAGTGGAACCAATCAATTCATTCGATTCAGTGGTACATGACAAACTACTCCTAAAACTAAAATCTTATGGTATCTCTGGACAACTGCATAACTGGGTAGAAGCATTCCTGTCAAACAGACAACAAATGGTCAAAATTGGGAGTGTCCTATCAAATTCTGTACCTGTCAATAGTGGTGTCTCCCAAGGCAGTGTTCTAGGACCAACTCTCTTCATACTCTACATAAATGACCTCTGTGATCATATTAAGAGCAACTGCATTCTCTTCGCTGATGATGTAAAACTGTTCAATACTACAGACAATATTGCTACCCTTCAAAAAGACCTTGACTATGTATCAGAATGGTCAAACAAATGGCAACTTCAAATCTCAACAAATAAATGCTCTGTCTTACATATTGGCAAAAAAATCAGAAAATAAAATACAAGCTGAATAGTCAAGACCTTGTTGATAATCCAAGCTCTATAAAGGACCTTGGAATACTCATCTCTAATGATCTAAGTGCTAGAGCCCACTGTAATGACATAGCCAAAAAGGCATTAAGAGTTGTTAACTTACTCCTAGGTAGCTTTTTCTCTGGTAATATCACACTACTAACTAGAGCATACAAAACATTTGCTAGACCAATACTCAAATACAGGCTCATCAGTCTGGAACCCACATTACGTATCTGATATTAGCACAGTTGAGAAAGTCCAGAAATATTTCACAAGAAGAATTCTCCACTCCTCTACTCGTTGTAGAATACCTTATGCCACCAGACTTGAAATTCTAGACCTAGAAAATCTTGAATTACACCATCTTTGGTCTGATCTAAATATGGTATATAAAATCATACATTGCAATGACTTACTGTCAATGAATACTTCAGCTTCAACCATAATAACACAAGAGCAAACAATAGATACAAATTCAAGGTTAACCGCACCAAACTTGATTGCAGGAAATACGACTTCAGCAACAGAGTGGTCAATGTCTGGAATACTCTACCTGACTCTGTGGTTTCTTCCCCAAACCCCAAAAACTTTAACCTTAGACTTTCTACTATTGACCTCACCCCTTTCCTAAGAGGCCTGTAGGGGGTGTGCATAAGCACACCAACGTGCCTACCATCCCTGTCCTATTGTTTCTTTTATTTTTCTTATGTACCCATTTCATGTATTCATAACTATGTATATACTTATACCTATTATATTGTAAGTGATTGACAAATAAAATAAAATAAATAAAAATAAAATAAATAAATAAACCATACAGACAATGAACTCCTTTGCACTGGATATGTTCAAGTGCCAGCTAGCCATCTGTCAAGGATACTTTAATGTATCTTTCTGCATGGAATAAAAGGTTGGGCTTGCTCGCATAAATGATTGTTTGCAACTTGTTCCTTCTAGCTTATTATCCATGCTGTAATTACATCATTAAATTATGTTGTAATGATTTCTAATGGAATGAGATTATTAGATTATTTCCCATGGTTTCTGGTTGCAGATTAAATTCACGGTCACACAGTTTAACAGTGATGAAGAGGTGACATATTTTAGAAGCAGCTTAAAAAAAAACACCTTGGATTTTCTGGGATTATTTGAAAGATTCTGAACAGATTACTTTCAGTCTTGCAATTGCAGATATTGAGAATAGAAATGTCATATTTTACAGGCATGCTGTTTTGGCATTAAAAACAGTGCACATACTTTTCCTAGCCTAATGATAGAATAATAAGGAAAACATCCCCTCTGCTTTCTATTAGGCTCTGAGCCAGAAAAAGAAATCCTTCAATGTATTAAGATACATTTAATTAATGAAATATGAATATGTATTAATTGCATTTCTGTCTGAAAGGGGCTCAAAGGCAACAGACAATTGTAGCTGCTATCACCTGCAATTTTGTCAGAAATGTTCTTACATGCAAATATTGAAGAGCAAAAATAGGTTGAGGTCCAAGAAGGTTGGTAGTTCTGCTTCCTCTGTTGTCTGACTCTTGGGTAACCCTAAACTTGCTGCCAAATTATAATATTAAAAACTAGAAGGATAGGATTCTGCCCCCACCCCACCCCCAATTACATAACTTCCATATTGATCAGAGTCTGATCAGAAAGTCCACTAGTAGTACTCAATCAAAATATGGCAAAAATACTTCAGCTGACTGAGAACCCACATAGCTGGATCTTCATATTATGCAACATCATGTATATCCTCAGGATAGCTGGCAAATGGCATGATGGGCATCACAAAAGTGGAATTGAATTTTCTAATTTTAGCTGTGGTTTATTGACTAAGCCACAATGATGTGGCTTGCTGGGTTTATACAATGCCACTGAGTTTAATGTCATGTGTGAATCTTAATGTAATTACATTGTGAAAGGCCATAATGTGTTTCTTTGATTGGCACTATAATTTGTGGTTTATAAGCTGCAGTTCAGGATTATGTATAACAGTGATTTATTCAAATAAGCAAATAAACTTGACATAGCATTGTATGTTATCCAGTCACTGCATCCAGCTGAAATATTGTGGTGGTTTTTCTTCGCCCATGGTGAAGTTGGTTACTTTCTTGCCTTCACCACCATTAGGTTGGATGAATATCTAAATAAAACCAACATAAAAGTTGGGTTTCATTCTTTTATCTCTAGAGCCATCATGATCAATACCCCTTGATTGTTAAGCTCTGAAAAATTATCAGTGAAAACTGTGCATTTAGTTCAATAGTTATAAAAGGAAATACTTTGATCGTCCTTGGCAGTAGATTTTTCCAGTACTTGGAAAAGAAGGAAAGAAGACCATTTGAAAGGCTTCTGGTAGTTAAAGCTACTGTCAATTTGTCTCAGGCAAAAGCCTTTCAAACCTGGCTTGTTGGCAAGAGAAGCCAAGCACAAAGGGTTTCATAGCTCCTGCTTTGTTTCACAACTGAGTAATCCTGCCATCAGTGTATGACTGCACTTTGGAAAGCTTTTTTTTTAAAGGCATCATATGGTTAAGCTAGCAAAGTGGATTCGAGTAAACAACTAAATGCTGCAGGGAAATGATTTACTGTCAAACTCAGTAAATCAGGGGTGGGTGGGTGAGGGGGCTTAGACTGCTCTGATCTAATAAGCACACCAAGGGCTCTGTAGGCAGGGCTGGGAAGGCATCTTGGAAAGCAATAAGGAAAATGCTCTTACGTACTGCAAGCTGCACCAAAACCACCTCCCTGCGAAGGGAAAAGTTAGGGCTGATCCGTAAAATACAGCTGGCCTTCAAGAGTTGGCAAAGCTACCAGTATAGAAGAGCCTTGAACCGTTGGAAATGAAGGAATTTAACCTTCTGCTATTCTCATTGAATAGTACTCACTTGGCTTTTGCCACCTTAAGCTGGGACACTTTCTTAGCCACCTAGGTTTACAAGCAGAGTTAAGATAAGGAGCCCCTTTCCGCTGTCCAAAAAGAGAGTGCTGAAATGGAGTTTCAGTAAAATATGTAAGATGCGAGGAATTCATTGGGTCAGAACCATTGATGAAATATGATTGCACCTCCTTTATTGCCCAAGATTAAGAAGTGCCTAGCATAGATAGTATTTTCTCCCAGAGTGGGCAATCCAAGGCCTTTTAGATGTTGCTGCTGTATCACTTCTGGCAAACTCTATCTGTAGCCATAACCAACAGTGAAGTATGATAGGAGTTTAGCAAAGTTAGAATAGCCATCTATTTGCCGTCCTCATTTTATCTCAGAGTTGACCTGCAATGGTTTTAACACTAAAGGGCCCTTGAATTACTAAAAGTCTGACTATGATGGAGAAACTTGTACTACTTACAGTTGTATGTGCAGATATGCTTTTAATATAGACATGATGATAATGATGATGATGATGATGGTATGATGATGGTATGATGATGATGATGATGATGATGATATGCATTTATATTGAGAAGCCCTCCAGAAGTTACTTCATTAATAGACTACTGCAATGCATTGCAATGCAATGAGGCTCCCCATGAGGAACCTACAACTACTTCAGAATGCAGCAGCACAGTAGTCACTGGCATGACTTAGCAAAGTCCATGTGACACCAGTGCACTACACTGCACTGCCAATTGGTTTCAAGATGCAATTCAAGGGTTTAATTATAAACCTATAAAACCTTTCGAGGCACAGGTTATCTGAATGACTCCAATGTCCTCTACTCAACCCCCTTGGCTGGGAAAAGTGGGCACAACCAACAATGTCATTTGCCAGGATCTAAGCAATATGCCTCACTTGTTGCAGTGCTCATCATCTGAATAGCATCTCACTAGAGAGTTGTATGGCTCTCGTTCTGAAGCCTCTGGAAACCCTGTTTGTCTATGCTATAAAAGATATGGGGCATCTCTCATGATGCCACTTCCTCCATCTTGCCTTTTTGACACATTCCCCACCCCATGGATGTTACTGGTGAAGACCTATTCTTTTTATTTGAAAGGAGCAACAAAAAATCAACCTATCGGCTTCCCCTTTCTAGTTGTCCTCAAGAGCTTGTTTTTCACTGTGAGGCTTTAGATTATGCTCAGAAGGTTGAGTGAACTCATATCAGTTACTTTGTTGTTCATTGGTTTGTGGTTCCTGGAAATGTCTATGCAACACACAGAGTCTCATAGAGTAACATACTGGCTGTTGCAGCTGGTGCATGTTTCTATCATTCCAACTTGTGCAAAACCAGATTAACTGAATAAACCATGACTCAGTGACTCACCCATGAGTGTGAAGTATCTTATGATACCCCCATCTCACTTCTAGTATCAAAGACATGCAGGGAAAACTGCTTGAAAGACGCAGCATGCAACAAAATAAGGTGGAAGCAGAAATTGAATTTTTTTTCCATATATATGAGGAAAGAAATTCCATTCTTGCTTCCACCTTATTTTATTATATCACACACACACA
The DNA here is from genome assembly GCF_049901735.1 of Notechis scutatus. Taxonomy (NCBI): domain Eukaryota; kingdom Metazoa; phylum Chordata; class Lepidosauria; order Squamata; family Elapidae; genus Notechis; species Notechis scutatus. The sequence continues at coordinate 192,528,640 of NC_142009.1, read as the reverse complement.
CACACACACACACACACACACATGATTTCCACCTAGGCCTGCTTTAATTCCAATTTGTTCCCTGGTCCTGGATTTCAATTCTTGGGGGTGACTGTGCTTTGGGCTTCCTTATCACAGAATTTCAGTATCTGAAATTATACTTGATAGACCCAGAATCGGGGAAAGCATCTTTTTATAAGACCCAATTCCAAGCCACACTGCAGGAGAAAAGCAAAATCTACCCTTATCCCAACAGACAGAATTTCCATTTGCTGTGGAGTTCTTTTCAGCCATGATTTATATTTTTAACAGAGAGTAAATTTATTAGAATGAATCATCTTTGCAATTCCCACTCCCAAAATTGGCTATGGTTTGTTAAAAGCCTGGGTGCTTCCCATATTGCCTTGTGATACTAATTCAACAGAAGAGGGAACAAGGTTGTCTCCTTAGCCATATAGCTAACAGCATTGCTCATTTTATCTGGTGAAAGCTTCCAGAAAGAAATTACATGACAAATGATAAGTAAAATGAAATATTAATCATGATTAAAGGAAATCATAGCTTCATGCAAGCTGAGAGCTTAATGTTCTTTCCTTCGGTTAATCCAGTTCAAAACTGGATTAATTTTTAGAAGGAAAAATTAATGGCCTCTCCTGATAGCATAAATGTTGTGTGAAACAGATGGCTTGTTATTTAGGGGAGAGAGGGGATGAGAATGGGAGGCAAAAAGCTTGTATTTCATTCGTTCCTAGAACAACAACATGAAGAAAAGCCCATTCAATAAGCAACAAAAGTTAATTTCCTAAAGTTAGTTTAATTTATGGAGGCTGCAATGCTGTGGACCTGGGAGTTGGTCAGTTGTACTTCATTCCGAGTAGACTTCCAGAGGATGGTGGACCCTAGAAATCCCTGGAATTGCGGAGTACCTGCAAATGAGGACCCTCTTCATTGAAGATCTGTGACAAGTGGATTATGTCAGGGTTGGCCATGATTTACTAGAATATTCCATGGTTCTGATCATTGCATAGTGGCCAAGTCAAAGGGTCTACACCGGCGTGTCAAGCTTGATTTCATTGAGGGCCTCATTAGGGTTGTGTTTGACTTCGGGGGAGCCAGGGTGGGCATGGCCAGCTTGACACCACTTGTGTTGGGGGTGACTGTGGTGGCCCAAGAGCTCTGCCAGCAATGGGCTGGTCCTTTGCTGTTTCCGGGGTGGCCCCATGGGGCAGATCTAAGCACCCCACAAGCTGCATCTGGCCCCCGGGCCTTGAGTTTGACACCCCTGGTCTACACAGAGATCTGCTTAAACACAGATAAGATGGAAAACACATTGCAAAATATTTCAGCAATGATACTACAGAGGGGAGGATATTTTTGCTATTCTGTCCCACCTCACCAACATTAGGATGCACATCTGTGTTGCCACACATAAGCAACCTTTACAAAAGTTAGAAACCAGCAACAGATAATGCACGCTAGAGCTGATAAGCACCCAATCATTTTTTTTTAAAAGCACCTGCACCTAACACTCCCCAATTCTCACCAATTTGTCCTTAAAAAAATACCGCAAAGGCATTTCGGTCCCAGGATTCTACACAGTGTCCTCATTATGCAGGAACGCCTGTAGCTTTTGAGATGTTGTTCAATTCTAATTCCCAGGACACTTCCAGATTAATAGCTTTTCTGTCTCCAAGCCTTCTGATTCCAGTATAAAACATATCCAAGATTGATCTTGGCTGTTTTGACTGCTACCTGATCATCCTTGCAGCTCTTCTCATGCATATAATAATCCAGGTAAAGTCAGAGGAAAGAAACAGACCAGTGTTAAGCAGAAAAAGGCAAGGTATTTAAAAAACTCAGGCTTCCTGTTTGCGGGGTAATGATTGCTCATTTCGAAGAAAACCACATGGATAGGAAAGCTCCCCATTCATAGAAACAGTGGAGACAAATCAAGAGGTGCCCATCATCTGATAATCACATGTCAGATTATTAGATTGTCACAATCACACAAGATTGTCCCTTCACCTCAGAACTGTTCTTGCTCTTTTATCCCCTTATCATCTATGGATTCTCCCTACTGAAATACATTTTGTTTGAACTGATATTTTCAAAGAACAAATCGCTGTACAATTAAATCATGACCATACTCCATTTTCTCTTACAATGACATAATTAATGGGAAAGTTCAGACATAATGCATTATTCTATTCATTATTCAAATAAATAAATAAATAAATAAATAAATAAATAAATAAATAAATAAATAAAATTATGCCCCAGCTTGCTGTAAGGCCCAATGCATGGGTTAACATCTTACTAAATCATATATCATGTCTTTACAAATCACAATGGTTCAATACATGCAACAAACCAAACAAGTTATATTATCTGTTTGTTTATTAAACATATTTTTAGGCTGCTGAAATTCAACAAAAGTGGAAAGGAAAGAAATAATGCTTTTACTTTTTTAAAAAAACATTATCCTTATTGTTACATTTACGTTTCTATTGTGTTTGACATTCAGATTTTATTGTATAATGGGTGGCAGCATAAATCAAATGAATCACTTAATTAATCAATCAATAACTGACTCTTGGTAACATACATAGAAATGATACAATTTAAAACATGCAGTCAAATATCAATCATAAAAACAAAGTACAACAAATAAGATAAATAAAAGAATAAAAGTACATTAAATTCCTTAAAAAAACCCAAGACAGTTACAGTAATATTGTTAAGGCACCAGTTACTAAAAGTCATGACTATTGATAAGATTTTTCTTACCTGTTTAAGAGGTTTTTGGAGATTCAATCATATAGAAGGCTAGAAGCAGAAGTGATATTCAGCAGGTTCTGACCAGTTCTGGAGAACCGACAGCAGAAATTTTGAGTACTTCAGAGAACCAGCCAATACCACCTCTGACTGGCCCCGCCCCCATCTCTTCTCTGCCTCCTGAGTCTCAGCTGATTGGCTGGGTCTTCTTTGGTTGCCCTGCACAGGAGAACGGAGCTGGAAAGCAGGTTAGTGGGGTAGGGAGGGAATGGGGATTTTGCAGTATCCTTCCACTGCCATGCCCACCAAGCCACACCATGCCCACAGAACCGGTAGTAAAATAATTTGAATACCACCACTGGGGAGAAGTAATGTCTTACTACAGAAGCAATTAATATTACTGACAATTGTGGTTATAAATTTGATTATCACTGTATATATAATGGAGATTTAAATAACAGATGTGATGCAGATTTAAGTACAGGCTTAGATACCAAAGACCAGAGAATTTGGCTGTTGTCGCCCTAATAGGCATCATACCAATTTATGCCAGAGTGAAAAGCCTCCCATGAGGAAGAGAAACTAATGAGATCCACGAAGAACACGTTGGATATTAAAAATATCTAGGGATAGTCCAAGAAGCGGGAAACCATTCCACTTATAGTAAATATGAGAAATACTGGCTGTGTCAGTTTTAATATCTATTTGTGAGTCACAAATCTTCTGCTTTAATTCAGCAAGAGGTTCACCAGGCCAAGAGCAGAAAGTGCCGGCAAAGAAAGGCGACAACATACAATGCCTTGTTAATGTTGGACCAGGGAGGTCCCCTCCAAAACTTGCTTCAGTCAAAATTTGAGTCAGCAGACTTTTAAGCCAGCCTCAAAGGTGATATAGATTACTGGTAATTCTAACTGGCTTAAAGTTCAAGTAGTCAACTGAGGGGTTGTGTTTTAATTTTTAATACTTTTGACTGGATGATTTCTAAGCTCGGGATTCCTTACAGATATACATCTCAACCCCATACTTTAGCTTTAAATAATTTCATGGCAGATGGGACATCAAACTGACTGGCAAATTTAAAAGTCACACAAAGGGATGCTTTGGGGGTTCTTATAAGCTGCTCTCTATACCTCTCTTCAATTCACCAACTGGTAGAAAATTAAAACTGAACCTTTCCCTGGATCTGTCCTGCAAAAAATCCTGATCATTAGAAGGCAGCAAAGCAGGACAAGAAGCAATGGATGGAAACTAACCAGGAGAGAAGCAACCTAGAACTAAGGAGAAATTTTCTAATGGTGACAGGAATTAACCAATGGAATAGCTAGCCTGACTGGGGGCTTTCAAAAAGAGACAACCATTTGTCTGAAATAGTATAGTATATAGGTCTCCTGTTCCACCAGAGGGTTAGACTAGAAGGCCTTTGAGGTTGTTTCCAACTCTGACTGTTATTCTATGTTCTACATACAGTGAATGCTAACTATTTATTGTCTGGTAGCTCTAGCAGAAGGGCCAACAGAAGTCTCTTAACATTGTTTTGGGACTTGATCACGGCAATTTTTTTGATAAATACTGACTGCTGCTTCTCTCCGAAGAGTAACTTTGAATGGGCATTTTCATCAAGGCTCTGGATACAATACTGCTCCCAAGAAGTTCTTGCAATAGCAAGATGCAGCCCAATCTTAGGCTGAATAAAGGAAATGAAGAACATGGAAGAAGTACAGGTAGCCCTCAGTCCTGACAATCACAATTGAGCCCAAAATTTCTGTTGTTAAGCTAGACATTTGTTAAGTGGATTTGGCCCCGTTTTATGACTTTTCTTGCCTCTGTTGTTAAGTGAACCACTGCAGTAGATAAGCTAGTAACCTGGTTGTAAAGTGAATCTGGCTTCCCCATTGACTTTGCTTGTCAGAAAGTCTCAAAAAGTGATCACATGGTCTTGGGACACAGCAACAGTCATAAATATGAACCAGTCGCCAAGTGTCTGAATTTTAATCACATGTCTCAACTTGCAGATTTGCACGCAAACCACAAACCACCATGCAGAGCAGAAAGCAGGTTTCAAGGGTTTTTAATGTTAAACAACAAATTTTCCATCTGACAAGAACGGTATCCCAACTGGTCTAGGTTAGCACTGGAAGCTTCTGCCTTACAGTGTTATTTAAAGGTATAAACACACCCACCTAAATGCTTCTATCTCCTATCTACGCCCCTAAATATTCCCTTAATCACCTCTTATTTCCATCATCCGGTTTACCTAGTAAGTCCACTATTTCCTTCCCTATCACCTATCCCTCGCTCATGCTTCCTATCAGATCATCTATCATCCCTAACGGAGCCCAACAACATGACTGTGAAAAACGGTCATAAATCACTTTTTCCAGTGCTGTTGCAACTTTGAATGGTCACTAAATGAATTGTTGTAAGTCGAGGACTACCTGTAGTTTATCTTAAGACCATTTTCTGTGGTAACTTCATGAGAAGTTTTTTTTAAAAAGGACACATTCCAAGTTCCGTGACAGAAACGTTTAGTATATTATAAAGTCCAATTCATCCCGCCAACATTCTCCTCAAGAGGTTATGAATGTTTGTGCATAAATTTGATCCTTACTGTTTGAATACAGGTAGTCTTGACTTACAACTATTTGTTTAGTGACTGTTCAAAGCTACAATGGCACTGAGTGACTTATGACCATTTTTCACATTTACGGCCCTTGCAGCATTCCCATAGTCACATGATCAAAATTCAGATGCTTGGCAACAAGCATTGCAGTAATTAAGTGCAAAAGAAATAAGATTAAAAAAAGGGGGGGGGGAATAAAATTGTACCCCTGAAATCCTCTTTAAGAAATTAAAAATTATTTAAGAACTCAATATAAAACATCAGATTCCATGCATGTTATGTAAAAATAATTCTGAGCTCTCACTGCAAACAAACTTATCAGGCTCCAATCTATATACAAACACTTATTAATATTTCTATAATTGGATCATAAGCAGAAAAGGCTAAAATTAGGAAGGGACACTTACATTCCTACCTTTATTTGTTTACAAAGCTAAATCTGAAGAAGAAAGTCTTATGATACGACAAAACATCATCAAAAATATCACTAAGCTAACATATACCTTGACAGTTATGCATGTTTATGCACAAATTTGATGTTTTGTGTTTGAACACAGGTAGACCTCAACTTACAACCCTTTGTTTAGTGACTGTTCAAAGTTACAACGGCACTGAAAAAGGGACTTATGACTGCTTTTCACACTCATCACTGTTGCAGCACCTGTTTTGATCACTGTGGTCAAGTGATCAAAATTTGGATGCTTGGCAACCGATGTTTGTGACCTTTTGACCAACGAAGTCAATAAGATAACCAGATTCACTTAACAACTGCGTTACTAACTTAAGAACTGCAGCGATTCACGTAACAAATGTGGCAAGAAAGGTTATTAAATGGGACAAGACTCACTTAACAACTGTCCTGCTTAGTGGTGTGGTTAGCTGGCAGCAGATGCAGATGGCCGAGGAGGGTGAGGACTCTGATGAGGGACCAGGCCCATCAGGGAGTGGTCTTCAGAGATTGTGGGGGCTGGCAGCAGTGATGAGGAGGTTCCCGAGGAGCCTGTGCCAAGTGCACATGCACGAAGGATTACTCAGAGGAAAGAACAATTACAGCAGCACAGGCGACTCGGGAGTAAGGCTGCAAGCTAATGGCCCCTCCCTCAAGAGGATAAAAGCCAGGTTTGGAAAAGTATTCTTTGCAGACAGCAAAGAAGCTCTGAAGCTCAACTGGTGGACATCTTAGTTTGTGTTTGGAGAATCTTGTACGTTAGTTCTTATCTCTGGGGTTTTGGTAACCTTGACAAACAACTTGGCAAGGCTCTTTCTTGTCAGAGCTAATTGTTGGAAAGCAGCCATTTATCTGTAAAGGAACAGAATTGTGATTAAACCTTGAAAGGTGGGGGCTGCTGCCTTTGTCTATGTTTGCTCTCTGGGAACCCGGTTGGGTCAGAACACTTCGCAATGGAAATGTTGGCCTCAATTGTGATTGTAAGTCGAGGATCACCTGTACTTGATATTATTTTATATAAGCTTGAAAATAGGGATTTTAATTACTGATGTCATGTTAAGCTTTTCCTTTCATCATCTCTTCCATGCCAATTACATCGAAAAACATTTATTAATGGGGAGAGAGAGAGAGAGAGAGCACTCAAAGAGCACACAGTGGAAGCAATCGTTCTCTTGCATACAGTATATCTAATGAATTATAAGAAATCAATTACATGGTGGTCATTAATATTATCCTTGAACTACTGTCTAGATGGATATTTACCAGACCTGATTACAACCAAGACAGAGGCCGATGGAGGAACCATAGTGACATGGCTATTTGCACAGAGCATGAATGGATAACTCACAGCCCATGGTCTGGATGCAGCAAGGTAGAATTCACTTAATGCCGTCCAAAGCAACTTTAGTATGGACACATAGCAAGGGGAGTTAACACACATATTGTGTCTATTGAATACCCCTACTCTCCAAAAGAAATTGTAAAAATGGTTTCACACAATTTGGTGACATTATGGCATCACTCTTTCATGATCGTTACAATGCAGTAAGAAATAAATCGGAATAAAATGGAATAAATCAGAATAAAATAAAGTAGCAGGGAGTGGAAATAACCATTTACATATAGTATAATGTAGGATGTGGTTGTGGCTTCTTTCTTTCTTTGTTTGTTTATTAAATTTACACAGCCAGCCATCTCACTGCTGTGGGTTACAAAGCTACAAATACAAAAACAACCAAAACCACTTGCAAAAAAAATAATATTAAAAACAATTTAAACCATAAAAAACAACCTCCTGAAGAGCATAACTGATTTGCTTAAAAGTAGTCCCATTTAATGGGGTCTCCACCAATGTCATCAGATTGCCAGACCAGATAGCAAACCTTCAGGCTCTTCCAGAAAGCCAACAAGATCAGTGGAACCACAAGTGGAAGCAATATGCTCCATCCCATAATTGGGCAAACCAGGTTGCCCTGATAGATTGGTCTCACCGGAAGAAACACTAAATCTCTCCCCTGGTATAGCTGACAAAGCAAGGAGACCCCATGGCTTAGAGATTAATACATCTACCTAATATGCAAGTAGCCCGGATTCAAATCCCGGAAGAGTCTGGCTAGCTGATGAGAGCTAAATAGCTTGAAATAGATCTATACTTGTCTCCCTTTATTTCTTTGTCAGTAAACATAAATTCAACACAAAAAATAGTTTGTCGCGAAAGCGACTTCCTGTGAAGGTTCCTAGATGGGAGCTAAAAGGTAAAAGCAGAAGCAGTACTTTCTGTCCCATAATTGGGTAGACCAGGTTGCTGTGATAGACCGGTCTCACTGGAAAAAACACTCCAGCAAGATCAGGTCAACAATCTCACCTCAGAGGGGATGAGGTTCCAAGGCAGAAAAGGCCTTCCGCCTAGGTCCCATCAGATGACATTCCTTTGCAGATGGGACCCACAGTGTACCATTAAACAAGAGCCAAGAAGACCAGGGTCAAATTTACTCTCAGCTCATTGGACAATTTTGGCCAAATCACTCATCTCTCACTGGGGACTTTGGACCAGTTGCTATCTCTCCACTAAATTCATCTTATAAAAGACAGAAATCTGAAAATGAATTCCTGGAGAAAAGGCAGGTTATACAATCTAATGAATAAACACACTAATACTAAATGGCAGCAATAATAAAAAGACAAAATTTGCATTCATTTTGGAAACAAACCCAATACAATGGTAGTGAAAAAGATTCCACAGCCCTGGGACAATATCAACCATGCCTATATCCTACATTGCTATGAGGAATTCAACAGGGTGGGTATGCCTTTCCACTCTATATTTGACCTAGGAAATGGCACTAGAGTTGTTCTTAGGTTCATATTCCTTGGTAACTGCAGCCCAGATAAACTGGGGGGGAAATAACATGGTATTAGCCTTACTTGATCCCAGAAACCTTTCTAATGCAATCTTCTTCATCATTATTTAGTAGAAAGAAGCCCAAGTTCCAGGGGCTTTGTTGCTGTTGGCAGTCAAAATTCAATGGCATTAACACTTCATTACTTTATTGCCTCAGTGGCACAGTGGTTAGAGTGCAGTACTGCAGGCTACGTCTGCTGTCAGCATTCTGCCTGCAATTTGGCAGATCGAATCTCACCAGGCTCAAGGTTGACTCAGCCTTCCATCCTTCCAAGGTGGGTAAAATGAGGACCCAAATTGTTGGGGGTCATATGCTGACTGTAAACCGCTTAGGGAGGGCTGTAATATAAAGCAGTATATAACTAAATCTAAGTGCTATTCCTATTATAACTGAGTAGACTTCAGAAAGAGAGTTAAGAATGTACGCTGGGTCCCCTCTTTCACTGACTTCTCTTTGTCTAAGATATGGCTAATATCAAGTCATTTCTTTCTGCTACCTTGTTTCAGTGGACAGAGAACGTGGATGTCTTGATTTCTCCACACTTCTTAAACCATTTCAGAATGGCAGCACTGCTACTGAAGTCCAATGGAAGGTGTTCCTTCATGATGTTAACCTTTGGAATTTAAACAAAGTGTTGGAAACCAGATAAGGTACAATATTAATACACAATATAATATTAATACACAATGAATACACCAATCATTTTCATTGCCTCATAACTAAGCATAGGACTGAATCATCAGAGAGTATGGAAATCAGCATTCAGTGATTTGCTCCAATCATATTTTTTTATTTATTGATGCTCTTGTTTTGATTCACTCTGAAGAGTTCAGAGAGTGGAGAAGCAGAGTGTGTATATGTGTGTGTGTGCATGTGTGTGTGTGTGAGAGAGAGAGATTGGAAATGTGATAGGACCACCATTACTGTCCTTAGATTCACTTAGATTCATGCCATGATATGTCAGAATTGGTATATCTTTACAGAGATGTTAACCTTTTGGGGCCTCAACATTTCAAACTGCAGTGGAATGACCAGCGGGAGATATAATCAAATTCTTCTGGTGATGCAAAGGATTGACACAATATATACCACCAAGTCCACAGCCGGCATTTTTTTTTTGCCCCTTATGTTCTTCTGGATGGGAAAGATCCTGAGATACTAAGATCCTATTATGTAAATTCTGGCAAGCCCCAAGTAGTCTTTTTGTGATCAGCTAATGCAGGGTTTTTCGTGGTTTCTGTTTGGCTTGTCAGCTTCAAAGTTATGGGCCATTCCTTGAAGGCCATACATAGCACCTGATTGCCAAGGAGATTTCTTCACTTAATGCGGTAAATGATTTGTGTTAATGCAATGAAATTAAACTTGATTATTTTGCATCTCAATCTATGTAAACCCTGCTTAATACCACAAGCTTAATCGAAGCTGGAATTTGATTAGACCAGAGAGGAGACAATGCAAAAGCATCATACAATCCTGCCCTTGAATGGAAGGAGAATAATGGGGGGAAAAGAAGGCAGGATGATATCTCTGTCCAGCACTCGGCTGAAATAAAACAGCAGCCTTAGTATCACTGATCTTAAAGTGTTTGTCAAATCGCTACAATGGCAGATGACTTTCCAACAAGAGCAGGCTGCCAAAAGGGCAGCTTTTGTTTTTTGGAAGGGTTTTTTTTTTTCACTGTAGCTTTGTATTAGCTAATAATGTATGAATAATAACTCATTATGCTAGCTAGTGTAAAAGCTCTAAATTATACAAATTATTTCAGGTAAGCAAATGCTAAAGGAGATTGCCCCATCTGGATGCAATCAATCAGTGATGATAGAAATTTATCTGTACCACAAACAATTTGCTGACTGTGAATGAGCAGAGGTGAATGTCAGCAAATGGGAAGTTGGCTAATTTAGGGCACAATCATTCTCTATATGAAGAAGGAGCGCAGCACACTTTTTGACAAGGGCATATAACCTAACTCAGAAGAGTTATTATTTCTTGTTTTTGCTTTTCTCACTGCACATCCATGAACACTGCAGCACACCAAGATGTTATGTAGGACAAGAGAAATCTGCACACTGGCCCAATCATTAATCCAGACCACCCTTCCAGTGCTTATTAGAAACCTAGATTCTGAGTCATTTGAAGCAGCGAAGAAAGGAGAAGGAAAAAGTAATAAAGAGGTAATAAAAGGAAGCCCAATTTGACACTTTTCTATAATCTCTAAATTAAGCAAAATTATAGAAGGGAAGAAAGGGCTTGTTAAAAGACTTGTTTTCCTTGAGCCCAATTTTCAGAGCAAAATTATGGTGGAGAGACAGCAGTGGAGATTGGGGCAGGCATCTTTGGTCCTAATGCTACACCATGGCTTGATTTTGGGATTTGTTCAGACCACAAGGGTTAGTTCAAACATTAATTACATAGTTTGGAAAACTGCCTATTTTAGCTCAAGGTGACTGAGTCAGAGTTAGATTCAAATCTTTTTTAGAAAAAAAAAATATTCATGAAATCTGCCATAAACTAGCAATTAGTAAACCATTATCCTTTATTTTGCCTATTTTGTTTTTAATTGGATGACATTTTCAAAAACAGTAATTGTGAAAGGTTAATGTGTACCAAATCCAATAGATTCAATAGATTCAGAAACTCTCTCCCCCCTGTGTGTGTGTGTGTGTGTGTGTGTGTGCGTGTGTGTGTGTGTGTGTGTGTGTGTGTGCATGCCATATTCATGGTAGAGCAAAATATAAAACTCATTGATCCGGGGACTAGATATTCCAGATACCATTGGAACATTTGGTTTTAGGAAGTTTTCTGAACTGGAAGTGATTGGTGATGTTCCAGAACTAGCTAAGAATGTGGTAAAAAAAATATATAAGTAGGAACTATGCTGTAAAATTTTGGAAAAAGTCTCTTCACATTTAGATGTATGATTTCTTGTCTAAGGGTTATTAATAGGTTACACTGTTGACTACCTCTATTCCAACAGTGCTGGGCAGCAATTCTGTTTCAGATGCTGTTCTTCCATACTGCTTCAGATTGTCCATGTGAAGGAGGTAGTGTAGCCTGGCAAATGTTAAGATAGCCATGGCTTGACTAGTTCATCATCATTGACAAAGAAAACAATGCAGTGGCAAACAGTTATGGTGATAGTGAGTCTTCTTGAAAGATTCCTCTCTTGATATTAGTTTCTCTCTAAATTCATCTTCAAATTCACTCATCCATCCAGCATTTTTATTATAATATTTTGAGTTTCCTACAGATCTTTCCAAATCTAGAATGAGAGCTAGGAATTCAGTTCTGTTCAAGCAGAAAGCCTGAGAGAAAGGGCATCACTGTAAGAAGTTTACACTTCTATTGTGATGGCTTCTCCGGATGTTTCACCGGACACCAGTTCAGATAAGGAAGAGCTGGTTCCAGGGGTTTTGGGGAGGGGGAGGAGAGACATGGAGGAACATCCAGTGGTTGCCAGAAGCTCTGAGCTAGCAGCAGCAAGGCTGAGCACAGTGGAGCGGTCACAGGAGGAGCAACTAGATGAGTGGCCAGGTGAGCTAGGGACAGGAGAGGCACAGCTGCAGCTGGGAAGCCCAGAGGTTTCAGGTGGAGAGGGAATGCAGCTGCACCTGGCTAGTGAAGATGAAGAAGGGCTTCCTTCTCCTCCTGATCTGAGAGCGCATAGGGCTGAGAGGAGGCAGGTGCGATGAAGCCACCTTCGGTCTGATCTAAGTATAGTATATAAAATCATACATTGCAATGTCCTACCTGTCAATGAATAGTTCAGCTTCAACCATAACAGCACAAGAGCACACAATAGATACAAACTCAAGATTAACCGCACCAAACTTGATTGCAGGAAATACGACTTCAGCAACAGAGTGGTCAATGTCTGGAATACTCTACCTGACTCTGTGGTTTCTTCCCCAAACCCCCAAAACTTTAACCTTAGACTGTCTATTATTGACCTCACCCCTTTCCTAAGAGGTCTGTAGTATTAGCATAAGTGCACCAATTGTGCCTACCGTCCCTGTCCTATTGATTCTTTTTATTTTTCTTATATGTAGAAAAATATGTATCCATTTCATGTATTCATAACTACCTATTTTCTTGTAAGCGATTGACAAATCAAATAAATAAATAAATAAGATCAGCCAGCCCATTTCCTTGCTGTGCATTCTTCAGCGTTGTGATTCTTACCTTGCTACTGGATTCTACAGGATTTTGTTCCTCGAACTTTGGATTCCAGGGGTGAACTCTTGAACTCTGGACATGACTTGAGGGCTTGCCTTTGCCCTGTGGATTTCTGCTGGGGTTTTCCTGGACTAGACTATTGAACTCCTTGGGGGTTGCACGGTGTTGGTGTGGGGAAAATTTGTGGGAAGACTATTCAGGGCTTGGAAAGCTTCAATAAAGGCTTCTAACACCTATGTCAAGTGCAAATTTGAATGGGATAGGACACCTATCGTCTTCGTCACAGCATTTCCTTTCTTCTGTTAAAAACAAGTATTACAATTCTGTGTGAGGCATGGTAAGTCTATGAAAAAGCTAGGGCACGGCTTGGTATTTGAGAAGTAAATCAAAAGGATTACAATTTGAATGAGACTTGTTAAGAGGAAAATATTAATATATTTTGTTTCAAATAAATATACGAACAACAGCATGCAATTTTGCTGGTAAGGTCATTTTAGGCAATTAGGCTCAGCTATTTAATAAAGAGTGATCACAAACTGAAAAACTATAAACAAGTTTGGCTTCTTCCTTTCCCTAGCATGCTAAAGGAATGGTCTAAAAAGGAACCTATTGAGGTTGTTATTGAAACCTGAATACTTCTAAGCCATTTTCTTCTGTCAGGCTCCTGGTCCTGAGAGGCAAAGGTCTCCATCTGCACACACCTTTCTGTTTTAACATTTCTATGGCAACAGAAATATATAGCATCCAGATTACAGACAGCACCTACGGGACACTGTAGTTTTGTTTCTATGGCCCTTATTCCCTCCATCACATTGAAGCTTCCTTTAAGGGAAGGGAATAAGGGCCATAGAAACAAAACTTCCTTTAAGCCTCAATGGAACTGAGCACCTTGATATTAGCTTTCACATTATATTGACTGTAACTGCTTGGCATTGTATACAAGAAAATAATAGACAGATCATCAAAATGATAGAGTCCTAATCATTTTATTTATCTCATGGGATACTTTTGAAACTGACTGCCATGGTACAGCTTTTCACATACAATAGATGGATTTTGTATTCCAACCAAATGCTGTTTACTTTTTCTTCAGCTCTTTTGATGAATTGGGTTAGACACATTACTGATTCTGAATAGGTTGAGGGCAGAGTTTTCCGGCCAAGAAAATAGCTGTTATTTGTACCAGAGGCATTATATGATGAGAAGAAACTGAATCAGAAGGTTGAATCTTGAACGTTGTACAAAAGGGATAGCTGAAGATTTCTGTTTATGTTTTCCATTTGAATCTATTTCTCAGGTACTCAAAAAAATCTGGACATAAGAATATTATCCCAGTCCTGGCTAGAAAGATTTATATAATTGGAAAACAAAATATAAAATAAATTATACAGAAACCTTTATTTATATTCAGAGGTCAGTTTAATATTTTATAGATACATTATCTGTCTGATACCTGAGCTAGTTCTAGAATATTACATGAACCTTTCAGCCAATAATTAAGTTTTTATTCTAATGTTGCTATATTTAAAAATAGTAAAAATCAGCTTTCTGTGGGATTTTGAAGATTGCAAAACATTATGGCCCAATTAAAGATTGCTTCATTATGGGCTTGTGTGCACAGATTTTACTGGGTGGATGGTAATCCATCTTTTATTTTAAAACAAGCAGGTAATGCTCCCCATTTAAAATGTTCCACATGTCTAATTCACTTGGAGATCTCAGATGGATAATTTGTAGCCACATTTTGCATCGATCTGTGACTGGAGTGGATAAACATGAGGAGGTGGAGTCTCTCCTTTTGGAGGTGAGATCCAAAAATAAGTCTGTTACATGAAACCTAGAATAGATTTAATGTAATTTAAAAACAAAGAAAACTACCTCAGATTCCCACTCCAAACCTGGAAAATGGAAATTCCCAGATTACCCAAATACTGTCTGACCCTATTTTATTATTCACTCTGCCCAAAATAGCCTCCACTACATCTCTAAGACTGTATACCCCAAATTTATATAAGACCAGGCCTTTGCCTGAACAAGTGAAGATTCAAGGAAAGGAAAGCAGGGGTGCGGAACCATCCTTCTGGCAGCAAATCTGCAAGCTTAAACACAAATTTAAGCTTTCCATCTGCTGCAAAAGCCTACTTTACTCTTCTTTAGACCTCTTGCCTGTAAATGCGGAAATTGGAAAGAAGTGGAGGGGAAGTTGGACATCTCCCCTCTTTTAATTTCCTATATGGCCGAATGGATGCTAGAATTTCAGTGCTGGATTTCTCATGTTGTTTGACAGGCAGTACTGTTAATAGGTAATCTACAAATTGTGTGCCTTTTCTCACAAGACACTGTAACAGGGAAAGGCAATTTGTGTTGCTAATTATGACCCTCTTTCATTTACCTAGGACGAAGCCATTTTCTTGCAGTTCCATTCCTAATTTCACCTCTGCATTATCTTTTAAGGCAGTGGCCCCAACCTTTTGGGTGCTAGGGACCGGTTCTGTGGAGGTTTTTCTGTGGACTGGAGGAGGCATGGTTTCATGTGCTGTCTGCATCCTGTGGATGGGGTTTTGCTTGTTTGCATGGCCTGGTTGCTGGCGTGCCACAGACCGATGCCATCCTTGGTCCGAGACCTGTTTTAAGGCATTTGATGTTCTGAAGTTGAGAGTTTATCTTCATTTAATACAATTCAGGTGGTGTACATATTGTTCCTGCTTCCTGTTTTTCTCACCACAGCCTGGTGAGGTGGGTTGGCCTGAAATTGTTTAACCAGTTTTAATGTCTAAGGAAGGACTGTCACTCAGTCTTCTGGTTTCCCATTTAATATCTTAACCACTACACCAAACTGGGTTGAGACATTAACAGCTTGAAATGAAAAGACTTTTGTGATGATATAGGATGGAAAACACTATTGAATTTTGATGTGGATATAAAGCAATAAAGAGTCCCACCGCAGAAATTACATTAACCAAATGTAACAGATTCAAATGGATACTCCCCTGGAAATGAGTAGAAAAAGACTTTTACTTGGTTCAAGATTCTGTTTCTAGATTTGCCATTTACAGGACTGGCATCCAGTAAAGTGAGCTGCTGCTTATGAAATGTTATGCCTTTTAATAAAATGTTTAGTTAGGTCCTGATCTTTGGCTAACATATCTCTCCCTCTATAAGATCTTTATTGAATTTTCTTTCTCTCCTTTTGTGGCAGATAACCTGCCTGTGACGAGTGTTTACCTTAGTTTTTTATATATTTGAGCTGACAGTCTATTAAGAGGGTTTATACTTCTGACTTCTACCTAATGTTGATCTGCTTATCTGCAAAATGAAGAACTGTTACTTACAAAAGCAAACAAGAAATCAGCTACTCCTTTTAGACTTTTTCTGCACAAAACCTGTCTTAGACTCTCTAAAACCCAGGGGTAATTATCCCAGGCAATGTTGACATATAGGCATGGATTTTATCAGCCTCTGGATCATGCTCTGCTCTTTAAGGGCTTTGCATTCAAGAGAATATGGGGTCCTTTTATTGAAGAAGCTAGAGTTTCTTTCCTTGCAAAATCAAGTCAACAACTGGAAAACGAGTGTCTTTGGTTCAGCTTCATTGCTTCACATGAAATTTCTGTAGAGCTCCAGCAGACCTCCATGGATTACTAAAATGCACACAAGTCAGTATTGATATTGGTATTGGTATTTTAATAAGTAATTCTCAGTTACACAGATACAGCAGCACACATGATGTTTCATTTACTATTTTTTCTAATTATTGTTTGGGTTTTTTCCACATAGCCTGAGAGCAATATGCTTAACATCTCCTCAAGCTCTGAATATTTTTTAGGATACAAGACTTTTTGAGTTCAATTCCTTAAACACCATCTTCAGGGGCAGAACAATAACATTTAAAGGTGGACAACTGAGATTGCTACATTTCTTCGCAGACTGACTTTTCTCCCCAAACCTTGAGTTCAACGTAACCCACAATTTAGTTAGTCACTACGAATTGGATTCATGCCACTAAACTAGATTCATGCAAACTAAACCATAAATCTTTATGTGTAAACCACACAACAAACTTAGCCATAATGTGGTTTCTTTGGCTTTGACCAAGTGTTAGGCAAACCCAGCCAATGACAGAATTCAGTTAAACAAAACATGATTTGCATAGAATGGACTGTACAATATATTAAGCCAAAATAGAAGAAAAGATTCCAGACTATATTCTTAGTTTATCTGATTTTATAAATTTGCTCGACAGTGTCTCCCATGTTGACTGAAGTACTGTGAAAATTGGTTGTCCAACATACCTGGAGGATACCCAGTCGGAAAAAGATATTATAAGGGTCAGATTAGGAGGTCATGCTGAGAGACCCCTTCAGAGTAAGAGGCATTTTTTGTTACAGTTTGATTTTTTTTTATGTTTTGCAACTGCTCCAAAGTGTTCACAACATTTATTTTAAAAATGGAAACAAAAATTAATTCGTGCAATAAGACAATGAAAAGAAAGAGAGGACCTCTGGGTTAAAAATATATGCATGATAATCCAATCCACTTATTATTTATCAGTTTCCCCATTATCACTTTTTCCTCCCTGTCAGTATTTTACCCTACTTTATAAATCCTAGCTGAAACAGAGAAAAAAGTGATATTAAAAAGGAAACAGAAAAAAATGATATAAAAAGGAGATACTTTGCTAGAAACAATTTATAAACCTATACCTAATGATACTTATACCTTGTATGTATAACATGTCAAAACAGAAAGTAAAAGATAACATGTTTCTTTAATTGTGCTTAACTTGGGGGTTTCATAGATAGCCCATGTTTGACTTTTTGACAAAATTGAAGTGATTTGCCATTGCCTTCTTCTGGTAATTCTTTTTGTTTTAAAAAAAAAATCTTCAAAGCAAAATCTTGTTTTAAAAAAAAATTCTCTTTTTTTACAGAATTTTCAAACTTCCATCTGTATCAAGGATTTAGACAGGAGGCCATTAGCTTTTTTTAAAGTAGTTTACTTAGCTTTTTAAAGAGTTTCAAACATCTTTTATTTCTTGAACATAAAAAAGGTGAGTCTAATATATATATAAGGCAAACAAAGCAAAAAACAAAAAATGCATTTCCATGAAAATGTCTCTTGGGGCAGTGAAAGTAAAACTACTGGGCCAGAAAAGCTTTTAACGAAATGTAGAGTCAGAAAGGACTACTGACTAGAGTCAGAAAGGAATACAGAAGGAACATCTGGGCCTAAAAATCTAGAACTACCCTGGTTGAGACTATCCAAGGTCTATTGTGGCAGATCACAAGCTTACCAACTACTTTTGCAGCTATGATTTCATCCTCCATGGTTAAAATATGATTCAGCATATCAGAGAAACTGAGGAAAAATGGGTTGAGAAACCATGATTGTGAAAAACAGTTGCCGTGAACTAACTATGAAGGTAACATGTTTCCCTAGAAAATTCTGATTTCTTCATTGATTACTTATGTTCTAAAAATATGTACTTTTCAGTTGCTCTGTTTCTTTTTAAGGTCAGTTAAAAGGTAGCCTGTGCCATTTCCCCCCCTTCTTTTGGACAGACCCAGTTATTTTATTAGCTCCTGTCAGAGAGTTTGAAGAGAAGGCTGTGAAAAATATAAACACATTTCCACCTCACAATTAGGCTACCAAACCGGGGCTGCAAGAATCCAGATGGTTTTTTTTTTTTAAAAAAAAGAGGTAGAATTTCCTCTTTTAACTTTTCTGCCACGAATTGGCTGCCCTGAGTGTTTTGTCTTTTAGTTAACTCCTCATTTCTAGAGACAAGCCGCCACCACGAGTTCCTAAGCGCTCCTTCTTCGTTGCTTCACGCATCTGCTCCGTTCATTCACACCGCAGACGAATTATTATATTATTATTACTATTACTATTATTGTTGTTGTTGTTGTTGTTTTTCCATTTCCTTTTTCTTCGGGGAAAAAAGTAAAGCCCGGGGAAAGTAAAGCACACGGTTTCACCTCAGAGGCGGCGCTGAAGGTGGAAAAAGAGAAAGCGGTGCAAGCGGGGGTAATCCTTCTTCCAATGGCAAGATAATCGCCCATCTGCTCTTTTGCAATACCAGCCGGTCCGCTTACTTTCAAGATTAACTCTCCAGAAGGCAGTTTTAAGTTATTTCTCATATTCGGTCAAGTCATTCCTCTCAGGCTGTCTTCTTCAGGCTCCATCGGCCCGGACGGTAAATTCTTTTTTTTTCTTTTTAAATGAGGGGAAAAGAATTGAAATCTACTCGAACTCTATTCGGAAACAAGGCAACCCACCCACCCCCACACGCGGCGCGCGCTCTGCGTCCCGTTCTCTCCCCACCCCCTACCTCCACCTCCCCGCTGCCAAAGCGGCCGGGCGCGAGACCACAGACCCCGAACGCACCTCGCGCTTCCCACTCTCCCGGAAACCAGGCTGCTGAGGAAAAGATAGAGGATAGAGGAGGGCGACCGCGGGGAAAGAGGGGTGGGGGGGAAGTGTTCCTTCCTCCGTTGATTGGTCCGCACCTCGGGCTCCCCGAGAGCCGTAAGCGGCGGCGATTGGCTGCTCCCGCCTGTCAGTCGCCGAGGGCCAAGTTCCATTGCTGTGGCTTGGGCGTGCGGTGGGAACTGCTGCTGCCGCGGCGGCTGGTGCAGCTGCGGGGAGCTGGCTGGCTGCGGGGCTGCTTGATGGAGAAGTGATGCTGGCTACACGGAGAGTCGCGCAGCGCAGAGGCTGCGGGAAGACAAAGGCTGGCTACGGGAGCCGGAGCTCCGCTGAAGCCTCGGCGCCGCTAAACCAGGCGAAGGCAGCCCAGCCCCACCGGTAAAAGGTTAGCTCCGTGCACGTTACCCGCCTCTCGCTTTATGTGGGGGTGTGTGTGTGTGTGTGTCTGTGTGTCTACGCGCGCGTGTACGCGACGGGTCGTATCCTTCAAGCGGTGGTGCGTCCGTAGAGCCAGAAGGGCTGGACTGCCGGCGACGCAGGGCAGCGGGATCAGCTCCCTAAGGAAGGGGAAGCGTTGGGGTGTAGGAGCGGGGCGAGAGGACGCGGCTGAGGCGCCGGCCAGGGACTCGAGTCAGTGGTGACCGCTGCCGGCCATGTGCACCTGAAGGGTGCTTTCCCCCCTCATCACACACACAACACTTCCTCCAGCATTGTCTTCGGCTCCGATGCCCTTCAGGAAGCCTCGCTGCAGAGAAGCGAGAGCCAGGCGAGCGCCACCGCGGCGCTCAAAGCCCCAGGCGAAGCGAATCCGCACCAAAATAATAATACATAATAATAATAATAATAATAATAATAATAATTAATATATTATTATTATTATTATTATTATTATTATTATTATTATTATTATTATTATTATTATTATTATTATTATTATTTACTTAATAATAATAATAATTTCCAGAATAATTTAATTTAATAAATTTAATAATTTAATGATTTCCAGAAACCCGGCCGATTAAACTTTATTCGGCCTTAATTTAAACGAGGGGTGGGCCTGGCGCTTAGAGAGAGGATCGGGGGTGGGTGAGGGTTTTGTGTGTGGAGGGATGCGCTTCCTCGCCCAGCTGAGGTGAGAGCGCTTGGCCCCCGGGTGAGAAGGTCGGGGCCGCCCCCCACCCCCGTGATTTTCTCGCGGCTCGGAACCCCAAAGAGTTTTGCAAGGGGCGAAAGCAACGCCTTCTCCGTGCTCCTTTTCAGCTTCGGGGTCAGGGCGGCGAGTTTGCAGGCGCTCCCGCGAGTGGGAGAAGAGAGTTGGGTGAGGGCGGCGGGAAGAGTTTTCTGGTCCAAAAGGGGCTTTTTTCTTCTTCTTTTTTTCTGGAGGCAACTAGGCTTTTCTTGTCCCGTTGCCTCCAGCGGGGGAGAGAGAGAGAGAGAAAAAGCACCTTTGGGACAACCGTGAACCTGGATGACTGAGAATCTCTACAGAAGAGTTTTCTTGCAATGCCCCGATGAAGCCCGGGCGGCTTTTCAATCCTTGACCTGTCCATTATTCGCCCCAGTTGGGGGATGCCGGCTTTCTTTCTTTGCCAAACCGCCGGACTTGACTTTCAAAGTTGTTTGGATGTCGGGACAATTTGTCCCTTGGCCGTCGGAGAGTTAGATGCTTAGGCAAATAGCTTTTGTTTGCTTGGTTGTTTCAAGAAGGCAGATGGAGGAAATCGGTTGAACTTCTTCCCCATTTCCCTCCCTCTCCCCTCTTGAATATCATCCTGCGGGAAGGTTGTTAAGATGGTAATGATTTTTCCCTCAGGAAAGCTCACATAAATCAGATTTTGTTTTAAATGTTGTGCAAAGGAGTTATTGGCGGAGTTGTAACTCTGCAAATGGGCAGGGAGGTTTGCCACGGTGGTTCATTTTTTTTTCTGAGCTGAAAGACACAACACCTTAGAGACGGATCTTTTAGGGGTGTGTGTGCGTGTGTGTGTGTGTGTAGAAAATTTGCCAAATGAATCTCCTAGCGCTGTGGAAAGTAGATCTGTTGTGATGCTCTCGAAGCTTTTGAGGGCAGCAAATCCACACGGTCTTAAGTGTATTCATGTGGTGGAAGTTCAAACGGATTTGCTGTTGCTCAAGTTGGATGGCATCTGTAACCAGATTCCTAGTGTTGATTCTGGCAGGTGAGAGGTTAAACGGAATGAATCATTACTCTTGTTGTTTTACTTAAGAGGTTTGCAACCTAATTGTAAACATTTCTCCTCAAAAGTGAATTCAATTTCATTCCACTAAACTTATTGCTGTATAAATCTAATTGGATATGCAGATTGAGTCATTTAATTACTCAGCATTCTTTGGGGGTGAATGGGAAGGCTAGTGACAATAATGAAGAGGGGGGAAAAAAACACCCTATTGCATGAATATCCGGAAAGGGGGAGAAAAGCAAGTAGCAGTCTAAAAAAGATATGCCTGCCCAAGATCTGTATAGGAACTAGCCACACTATTCTAGTCTTGGTGGCAAAAATTTAAAGAAATTTTTGTGCCCTTGACTTGCTAACAGTGAAACAGAGTGTAGTTTTAGACTTCTCTCAGATGTAAGATCTATTTTGTTCAAAGGGAGTTACTCCTGTGCTGCATTAAACGCTTCCAGAATACACCCAATAAACATTAAGCCAGACCAGCTGGACTCATGTTTTATGGACATATTTATGATCATTTTACAGAGAACAAGCAAAAATGTAAAATAAAACTTCTGGAGAATTTCTTGTGTGCTATATTTTTCTAGTGGTTATAATCCAGTGCATATTTACTAGGAATTTACCCCAATGAAAGCTTACCCTGAGTAAATACATGTAGGAGGGAAAAGTAGATTTTGGATTGGTTTGAGGCTTTATGTTAGCTTGACTGTTTTTTTCATTGCTTTCTAAGAATGAATAACTTCATGGTGAAAAACATTAACTCTCCAATGAAGTGCTAAACTTCATAATTATGAGATGAAATATAATTTTATGGACCAAAGTGTTTAGGTTTGATAAATCCTTTCGCCAGCGATGCAGTTCGGATCAAGACTGAGTTACACATCGATGCACTGAGGAAAGTCTAATATATCTGCAGTCTTGCAGCTAATGTGAGGTCTAATCTCTATATTATTTCAGTGGTTTATTGAATGAGAAATTGTGACCTGCAGAAGCCTTGGCCATACTTTTTTTTAAAATTACAAGCAATCTGCATGATTAGTTCATTTCTCTATCCTGCAAATGTATCCTGAGTGTATATAATCTCATTCCATTTTGCATATATCTTCCTTCTTTTTTTGAAGCAGTTCTATCCATGTTTTGCCTAGTCATTGGACTAATACAGATTTTGATTAACAAGAGTAATATTTATTTTTTGCTAATCAACTTCAAGTCATGATTTGCCTATTGCCTATAATAGGCTCTAATTTGCCTATTTTAGATTAAGATACAGGTGCTCATCATTTAATGGCTGCATTGGCTGCATTGTTTAGCGGCCATTTGAAGTTGTGATGATGTTGATGATGAAAAACTAATGTTATCAGTGTTTCTCAACCTTATCAACTTGAAGATATGTGGACTTCAACTCCCAGAATTCCACGGGATTTGAATTCTGGAAGTTGAAGTCCCCACCCCTTCAATTTGTCAGAGTTCAGAAAAGCTGTCCTACATTTATGGCCTTCACAGGTCTGTAAAGCAAAGGAATGCTAAAGTAAGATCATAAGCACAGTCAAGATTTCACTTAGTGACTGCTTCACTCAACAACCAAGTGTCTCAATTGGACTACCCGCCTTGCATTAGACACAGTAATTCTGGTATCAAGGAACAACTATTACGCAAGAAGGAAGGGAGGAGAAAAACTCACAGTGCACAGGTAGTCCTTGACTTACAGCTGTACATTTAGTGACCGTTCAAAGTTTCAACAGCACTGAAGAAAAATGACTTATGACCATTTTTCACACTTACAACCATTGCCGCATCCCCATAATCACGTGATTAAAATTTGGATGCTTGGCAACCACTTCATATTTATGATGGTTGCAGCATCCCAGGGTCACATGATCCCCTTTTGCGACCTTCTGACAAGCAAAGTCAAGGGGAGGGCATGTTCACTTCACAACCATGATACTAACTTAACAACTGCAGTGATTCCCTTCACAACTGTAGTAAGAAAAGTCGTAAAATGGGGCAAAATTCACTTAACAAATGTTTCACATAGCAACAGAAATGTTGGGTTCAATTGAGGTCATAAGTTGAGGACTAATTGTAAACACTGAACTTTAAACTAAAATCCTCATGTTAGCTCGAGTTTATAGCTCATAGTAATTGATAACATTAATTTACAAAGCTGGGTCTACTCAGAAGTAATCCCACCTGAGTTCACTAAAACCTATTTCCAGATAAATGCATTCTAGAATACTGATAGCTGCTCTCTATTGACACTACTGAATTTTGAAACAATCCTTTGAAATATGGCAGGGCAAGCAGTCAAATTGCCATTAATATTGCATCACTGTGCTTTTGTACTAATGATGCTTTTAAAGTTGGATTGTAAATATTAAGAGTAAATTTTAATCTTGGATGTCTAAACTTTACCCTTACTATTTACAGTCAAATTTGTGCACAAGGAATTGTTAAAGGAGCACGATCAGTATGTATCTATCGGTATGTATCTAAAATGCATCTCCTAATGGAATAATCTACCCCTTTCCCTTTCCTTTTTTTGTGCCTCAAATCAGGTCTAGAAAGTTGGGGACCTGCTATGTCATATTTAGGGTTCAGATGAAAGGTACTGGAAGTGAAAGGGTTAGAAACCCTGTTCAGTGAATGGAATTCTGCTCATATAATGTTGGATGTTTGAAAATTCTGATTTAGCTTTTCTGGTAGTAATCAGGTACACTGAAGGATTATGCACATCTTATATTATTCCTGTGTCTATATTATTTTTTCTTGCCCTACACACAGGGAGTATGTCAGATTTTCTAATGATTTAGTAAATGAGCCTTTTCTCTCTCCAAAAGACCAATTTCTCTTATGCTTTGCCTTATACATTACAATGACATCTGTTTGAGCACTGTCTTTTCCTATTAAGAAACTTATTTTTCAGTACGATTATTTTTATGAATAGAGATACATGGCATCCCCAGTTACTCTATTTTTATTTATTTTGCTAATATTTGTTTGGCTTTTTAGCCTTCAAAAGCCTAAAATAGCCACTGCAATTAGGAGTCAAAACATAGCAATAAAACCATCAATTGAAACAAAAGCAATTCATGTCCAAAAACCTTACAATTTAAAAGTCTCGTGATGATTTTTTTTTAAAAAAATTCCCTTCACTAAATCAATCAATAAAGTACCGTAGGTTTGATAGCTGACAAAAGTCTATTAAGAAAAATGATACAAGGAAGGAACATCACTGAAAGATATCTCTTCTTTCTGATGTTCAGAATATACTGAAATTAGGTGGGTAGGCAATAAATACAGAATTTCAGTCTTACAGTTTTTTTACAGATCAAGTGAAAGGCAAAAATACTTTAGGATTAAAGACAGATTAAGACAGCTCTGGTGGCTCAGTGGTTACAATGCAGTACTGCAGGCTAACTCCAGGAGTTCGATCCTGAGAGGCTCCAGGTTGACTCAGCCTTCCATCCTTCCGAGGTCAGTAAAATGAGGACCCAAATTATTTGGGTCAATATGCTGCCACTGTAAACTGCTTAGAGAGGGCTGTGCAGCGGTATATAAGTCGAAGTGCTATTGCTTCCGAGGTGGGTAAAATGAGGACCCAGATTGTTGGGGGCAAAAGGCTGACTCTGTAAACCGCTTAGAGAGGGCTATAAAGCACTGCGAAGCGGTATATTAAGTCTAAATGCTATTGCTATTGTTATGAAAGTGTACTTACCTTTTGTATTTAAAGTTGCTGAAAAAGACCACCTGAATTAGCTATACAATATAGATATTGTATTTAGAAAACTCTTTTTTTTTTAGGGAAAAGCACTCCATAAGGAACAAAAAATTTATATGTTTATTTGATTTTGCACTTTCCTCCACAATAATGAGGTTGGTTTATTTTACTTCTATGACACTTTGTATTTCTTAACATGACATAACCGGTTCTATTTTTTAATGATATACAAAATAATACATATGTAAACGTCCTTGGATAATTTGCAAACTGCTATATTTATTTTAGAACAAAACTTCAGCTTTTCTGGATTATGTGCACTTTGTTGATTTGTGCAGGAAGGAGCTTCTAAACAGCTCTAGCTTTTTTGTTTTGTTTTTGTTTTAAATCTGGACTGCAACAGTCATTCTAGTATACGCCATCCTGCTGCCTGACTTAATTGTCCAAATAAAGATTATATCACAGCACTAAAATATCACTGGTGGAATTGGTAGAGATAAAGTGACAAGCATGGAGAAAACAAAAGCTGAAACACGATGAAATATAAAAGGTTCATCAACACGATGAAATATAAAAGGTGTTCTTAAGGAATGTATCACAATTTTTGAGGTTTGTTTTTCTTTCTTTTTTAACCAGATCCATGCATGTTTCCCGTTTTTATCACTTGCCAGCAATTCTGACCCTGATAGTAGGGTGAAGTAGTTTGGGGACGGGCAAAATATGACTGAAAAGACCAAATCAGAGACTGCTTAGTCTGAGCCTAAGAGGGACATTTCTTGAATGGAAAAATTTCCGAGAGATGGAAAAGTCCTCCTTTTCCTGCTCTCCGATGTCAAAAGCCTCTCCAGTATTTGCTGAAGAAGAAATGAAAATTCCTCTTCCTCCTCCTTCCAAAATACCTGGACAGGAAAAGGGAAATAGTGAGAAATTTGGAGGTGAGGAGAAGATGGAAACAGAAAACCTTCTGGTTGCCTTTTATCTGAGAAATGGAGGATCAATTCCCTCAGTGGAAGTAGAAGAGTACTTCACAGTAGAGGTAGTCCTCAGCTTATGACACTCCCCCAAAAGGTACTTATGACCTAGTTCTGGAGTTCTGACTATTGTCCCTCCAGTCATATAACCACATTTCAGATGTTCAGCAAGTGGCCTGCATTTATTGTCATTTGTAGCATTCTGTGGTCTACCTCTATATTAGTGGCTGCTTTGACTGAATGCCAAGTTTTCAGGAATTCTGTAGCGGTTTTGGATTTACCATGATCTATGATGGTTGTTGCTTGCAGATGTTTCATTGCCTAACTAGGCAATATAATAATGAGAGCCAGTTTGGTTTAAGGGTTAAGGTACCAGGCTAGAACCAGGAGTTCAAGTCCTGCCTTAGCCATGAAAACCATCTGGGTGACTTTGGGCCAATCCTTCTCTCTCAGTCCAAGCCAAGAACAAGGGTTGTTGTTATGTGGAAGAATAGGAGGAAGGAATATTGTATGTGTGCTTGTTGCCTTGAGTTATTTATAAAAATAATAAAGATGGGATATAAATAAATAAACATCATCAGTACTAATAAGTGTGGTGCTTGCTCTGTTTATATACAGTAGCATGCCTGCCAGTGTTGGTGGGGTGTGTGGCTTTCTTCTCAGTAGTTCCTTGATTAGGATATTGTTTTCTTTTTGATGGTTTGTCCGGTGTGAATCCCTACTTATATGGGTGTTTATTGCTAGAGAGGATTTGTTCCGGCCTTTTTCTTTCTGTTTTAGCTTTTTATGGACTAATTTGAATGGTATGTAAATGTGGTTTATCTCTATGTGTCTATTGATGGCTAATTTGTCTGAAGCCAAATTTTCAGGAATTCTGTAGTGTTTTTTGATTTAGTTAGTTAGCTTGTGTTATTCCTGATTCTTCCAAACTCACAGTCACCTGATTTCTCATGCATCTATCTTATGTAGACCTTAATAGGTTTTGCTGAAAGTAAGTCTTTTCTTTTGGGTAAGAAATATCTCAGATTTTTCCCCCTGCAGTGAAGAGATAGCCATCTTTATTTAAGGCAGCAGTAAAAGCTTTCACTCTGGAAAAGGTTTACAAAAGTGCTCTGCTTGAGGTTTCATGACATAAGTGCATGTTGGATTTCTCCAGCTATGTGCAATTTGGTAGTAGTTCTCTAGCAAGAGAAGCTGTTGTTCCAGTAAGCCATCCAGAACAAGATCCTTGTGGAAATGATTTTGGCACACAAGGACTGTAAACATTAGGAGTTCAGGCTTTACATGGGAGTTGAGTTGAGGACTCTGACAAATCTGCAACATTGTCTAATGTGACACTATATTTACAATTAAGCATTGCAAATTATGGAATGTTTCTGTGAGCTGCTAGGATTATGAGGTATAAAATGCATATAGTCCTTGTCTCATGACCAAAATCGAGGCCAGAATTTCTGTTGCTAATCAAGACGATTGTTAAGTAAGTCAACTTTACAACCTTTTACTGCCACAGTTAAATTGTTAAGTAGCATGAGGTTGTTTAAGCAAATCCCCCATTGTCTTTTCTTGTTGGAAGCCAGCTGGGAAGATCACAAAGGATGATCTCACCTGGTCCTCGGATGCGGCAACTATCATAAATACATGCCAGCTGCCAAGTGTCCAAAGTTTGATCACATGACTATGGAGATGCTGCGATGGTCGTAAGTGTGAGGACTGGATGTACGTCACTATTTTCAGTGCTCTTGTAACTGAATGGTTGCTAAATGGATGGCTGTAAGCTGAGGACCGCCTGTAGGCGATTGTGTAAATAAATAAATAAAAGTTGGGTTTGATTTATTTACAGCACTGTAACTAATATATAAATTGCTCATAATCCTTAATTTGCTTTTATTAACACAGGACCAAACTCCCTAGCTAACACCTGCTTCTTTCTGAACTTCTTCTCGCCTCCTTAAGGTGTGGGTTCATTCTCCTGTTGATTGATTAGAATCGCATTTCATTACTGTGCCAAACAATGCAGAACGGTTCTTTGGCAGATGAATGTTTGGGGGGGGGAGGGGAAAAAAACCACTTCTCTGAAAGTTCCATATTGAAAAAAGTGCAGTATAAAATGCAAGATGCAATGACTGCGCTAAACTATGATTAAAACAATGGTTCAACCAAGCTTGTTGAATAAGACATAGATTATGGATTCACATAATACCTCTAAGCCCATTCTAAGCCCAAATGCACAGTTACGCCCTTTCCTGGACCAATGATCCATACTCACGGTTACTCATGCCCTACTCACTTCCCAGCTTGACTGTTGCAGTGCGCTCTACATGAAGATCATCTGAAAGTTCCAGTTGGTGCAAAATACAGTGGCCTACATGGTTTTGTGCAAACCTCGGTGTGCACATGTATCACCTCTCCTGCAAGAGCTGCATTGGTTGCTGATTTGCGTCCAGGTGCAATTCAGGTGCTAGTTGTCACCTGTCAAGCCCTTTGTGGCTTGGGACCAGGTTATCTGAGGGACCGTCTCTTGCTGGTCACATCTACCCGACCCATCAGAGTGGGAAGGCAAGGAATGTTGCATGTGCCATTCCCCTAGGGAGATACACCTGGTGGAACCCAGAAGAAGGTCCTTCTCCGTGGTGGCCCCCTCTCTTTGGAACGTCATTCCTCCAGAGATTATAATAGCCCCCACTCTAACTCTGTTCTGGAAGGTTCTGGTTTTGCCAGTGGGCCTGGGGAATGTAGAGCAGGATGGAGCCCATTAAATGGCTCATATGATGTGTTGTTGCTGAGGTGGGGGGTTATTTTATTATTTTATTAAATACGATTCTCTCTTTTATTAGTTTTATGGTTTTTTATATGATATTTTTATATTATTGTAAGCTGCCTTAAGTTGCCATGTGTGAATATAAATCTCCTATAAATAAATAAATAAATAAATGAACAAACAAACAAACAAATAATAAAAACTGCATTATGGTTTGTGAATCTGGGCAACGTCATTTAGGATATTGGACAGCTCGTTTGCTCATGAACATCTAATCTAGTTTCCATAGTTATGAAGGTCAAAGTTAACACATTCAGTTTTGGACATCTATTAGTTTGATGAGACAAAAGGATATATAGGTAGTCCTCAACTTACAGTCACAATTGGGACTGGAATGTTGATCATTGAGTGAAGTGGTTGTTGAATGAGATGTCCACATGACTGCTTCACTCAGTGATCACATCCCAGCACTCCTGGTTGCAGTTGTTAATTGATCTCCCAGGTCATTAAGCAGATGGAGCAAAAGAGAACAGAAATCCTCCTAGCAGGCAACCCATTCACACTCAGATGTTCCTGCACCCGCCAAAAGGTTTCAGTGCCCTTCTGTGGACTCTAGTTATGGAGCTGAAATCTTCAGGATTTCAGCTTCATTTCCATAGCCTGCCAAAGGATTTTCTCTCCCATCCATGCATGGAAAGGAAATCATTCCTTGGGGATGCAGAAATGGAGCTGAAAGCATCACAATTTCAGCTCCATTTCTGCAGCCTGCCGAAGGATTTCCTCTCACCTCCATGCATGGGGGAGAATCCTTCATCGGGATGTAGGAATGGAGCTGAAATCCTCAAGATCTCAGCTCTTTTCCAGCAGCCTGCAAAGAGACTTCAGCTTCCGTCTTTCCTCTCTGCTTGCAACCTTCCCTGCTGGCTTCCTCATTGACTTCGGGAAGCTGGCAGAGATGATGGCAAACAGCGATTACATGATCGTGGGGCACTTGACAATTAATCATAGATGTAAGCTGGTTGCCAAGCACCCTAAACAATATTTTACAACAGCTAGAAGTGCCTTACTGGCCTAAAGCACTCTTTCTGATGTCACCATAAATTTGAACAGTCATCAAACAGCTAGTCGTAAGTCAAGGTCTACTGTACTGATATTCACTTGGAAGATAATGTAAATCAGCCTTTGGTTAAGGCCAGTCTGAATGAATTTCATATTTTGATTCAAAATATGAAATCAAGCACATGACATACTATTATGCAATGGACAACATAATGCAATTCCTTTCGTGTTTATGGAGAAATATATCAAAAAAATATCTTCACTACAGCTTCTTACCTAATAAAATATCTCTTAGCCTAACATCCTCCACATGTTCTGGGAGAAGTAATGCTAGTACATAGAGGGGATTATTGGGCGGAGGAAGACTGTCCTAGCATTGTAGGAATGTAGTATTAGAAAATATGGACCAAAACTCTGACCATTCAATGCCTGTCCAATGACAGAGGAGTTAAAAAGATCAAATGAATTAATCAAGAAGTTAAATTTAACCACTGAGAATTAAAACTGAGATTTTGGTTATATTTTTCCTAGAGGAATTTACTTCTTGTAATAGGAAAAGAAAACCTGGTCAAAATTTCTTTTTTCTTTTTTCTAACTGGTTATGGGACTAACTTTATCTCATTATTTGTAAGGTGTTTGGATTATAATGTTACCTGGATTAATATTTTAATTCAAAAGAATCGGACCAAGAAGATTAAATTAACTTTAAAAGTGTCAAACAAGACAAAAATATTTGGCTGATAGGTACATCATTTATCTTTATCAGGCTACACCCACAAAGCTACATTAATGTATCTTCCACCTGACCTTGAGATAGGATAAAAATATTACAGTGTAAAACCACAGCTAATTTCACTTCTTTTTTTTACCACATCATAGCAATGAATCTGATAGTGTTCCTACCCTTCAGAATACATAGTAGTTTTCAATAAAACAATTAATAAAGTCCTAGACCTAGAATACCTTTAAAAAATAACAGCTTTGAAGCATGCTCCATTCCATTCTCACATGAAAGATGCCAGAAGATGCTTACAGATAGCCCCCAAATTACAACTTAGTTACAAGAGATCCCCCAAAAGCTATTTATGACCCAGATTTTTATTGGCCTTTTTCACTGTGTCGTCTTCTTTGGTTTTATCATGTGTATCTTATTTATGGGAGACGCTATTGCTTTAGTTTTAAACTTAACATAGTTTACCTTACCTCAATTTTGGATGATGGACCCTTTAAGTTTTGTTGGGGCTGATGAATTTTTTTAAAATTTGCTGAGTGTGGGGGAGTAGTATTCTGTCTTACGATTGACTTGTCTATGTGAAGCCACAGTGTGACCTTATAAAATATCTGGAAGTTGCAGTTCCTACAAAATGCTTCTATTGAAAAATCTCTACTGATTGCCAGTGGCTTTTAAACTGTAATTAAGGTTACTGGTGCTACACAAAGTAAACCACTTAGGACTTCAAGGTTTATCAGAGGAACCACCTCCTCATAACACCATTGTGAATCCATGCAGCCATTAAGAGCTTCCTTTTAGCAAAGCTTTGTGTATCTGACGTGCCATCCTGCCCCAGGCCACAGAAGTCATGTGTGTTCCCCATTTCTTTCAGAAAGCTCGGGGAAATAATAGCTTCCCTTTCTCCCTTTTCCCTTTCCCTTTTGTGTTTGCCACAGCAGATGGCAGCACCTTACTGCCCTTGGCTGAACCCCAATCATGTAAACAGGGTCCCAGCCTGGTTAGCATTTACAAAACTGCCATAAAATCTCGGGGCTGTGAGTTAGATTGGCACATTTAAAAAGTAACCTGAAAGAAGGCAGTGCCAATCTATGCACCAAAGACCAAACTTAATATGAGGGAGAACATTTTAATGGTTTTGCTTGTTTTAAACAATCAAACTGTAT
This sequence comes from Notechis scutatus, assembly GCF_049901735.1. Classification (NCBI taxonomy): domain Eukaryota; kingdom Metazoa; phylum Chordata; class Lepidosauria; order Squamata; family Elapidae; genus Notechis; species Notechis scutatus. The sequence continues at coordinate 192,496,713 of NC_142009.1, read as the reverse complement.
GGGAATTTTCTCATTTAAAATTGCCTAATTGCTGTCTTCCAGCAGGAACAAAGTAGCAGATCTGGATGTAAAATTCAGGATTATTTAATATATTACGGGATGCCATCTGCACATAACTGCGGGCATTTGGGGGCAAGGGCTTCATCTAGAAAATAGAACTGATTGATTTCTGGTACTTCTAATACCGGTATCATAGTTCTCATGTATGTATGTATTTCAGCCCTAATGTAGAATTCCAGTCATCCAACTTGTCTATGGAGATCGTCAGCCATAAATGTCTCAAAGGTGCTATTTCTTCTTCTTCAAAAGACTGATTTTCCTTGAGGAAAGAGGAAGAGGATGTTTCACTTCTTATCCAAGAAACTTCTTTGGTTGTCATGGTGAGGGGATGGAAGGATTAGTTCTGATAGAATGGTAAGGAGGAGATGGAAGGATCATACTTCTTTGCAGTCATCTGGTCATTAGCACTCTCTCTGAGAGCTGTTGAGGCCACTTGGGTGTTTATCTGTGCCCACAGCTTCATCTGAATCAGAGTGCAACTTTCTTGGAACTGCTGAAAGGCTTGTGTTGTTGACAGGAGATAGTCTTTTCCTTCCCCTCTGTTGAGAGAGGGCGGTTCAACCTCAATGTAGATGGCCTCTTTGATCCATCTTTCAAGCCTCTCAATCCAAAACGTGGACTTTGCTTTCTTCAAAAGAGTGGCCTTTGTCTTTCAAATTCAGATGGGCTGCTGACTCTTGTCCTGATGGGCTTGATCTCCTATGTCCTCCCATGCACTTGTGAAGTGGTAGTTTTGTTTTGTTTCATCCAACAAGGAGAAAAAGATGGGAAAAGAAATAATTTTTGGAAGCAGTGGTATACTTAGAAGTATTCCCCTGCAATTGACTGTGATCAGTGCCAGTATATTTGGATCGTCGAAAGCATCTTGTATTTAATTGTCTGCCTGAAATCATTCAAATGTTGGATCAACTTGAGTGATAATCTGGGTCTCCTCTATGTCTTGTTTGCTTTCTTGTTTTAACTACTAGATGGTACAAAACTTAAAATGCCTATATAGTCCTACATCAGCTGAAGGATGACATGTATTATACATGACAGGTGTGCAGGAAAGGATAACATTTAACTTAATAAAAACTATGATATGCTTGAAAATGTGATTGTTGATACATTTTAATGTACACATGGTATTGATTTTGTTCTGGATGAAGAGCTGGAAATAAGGCATGACATTTTACACAGAGCATTTGGTGAAGTTTACTAAACCACAGCAGGAAAACTAATGAAATGGATTGCCTAATCATCTTGTCCTTTAATAAGTTTTACAATTACTGCAAAGAGATTGGCAAAATGCTTCACACATTTCAGAGGATATCAGCAGGCAACAAATATTATTATAGATTGATTCAGTGTAATTTGCTTTGCAAATCTGGAATTAATTTAACATTAATATATGGATGAATGTATGAAAACAAGGCATGCATTAAATTCAGGGATTTGGCCATAAAACCTTTTAAATACCATGTCAAATCCAAAATGTTTTAAGCACAACATAGAATCCAGACAATAATTAAAACAAATAATTGAAACAAAACATGTGTTTCTTTGTTGGCAGATATTATTTCCCCTTTGCATTGTCCTCAAATCTGCTATAGATTAATTAATGAACCACTATAGCCCTAGTAATTGCAAAGGGGGAAAAACAGGGATTTCTTCTGTTGAGTTGCATGTAATCAGGCATATTTGGAATACTGTTTTGGAGAAATCTGCAATTTTCTTCCTTTGAGAAAAAATTATTGTCATCAAAAATAAAATGAAACAAGACCTAAATTTTCTCATAGTTACATAAAATAATCATATTGGGAATATAACTTTTTTCTTTAAAATCATACATTATTGAGAATCTGAATAACTTCCATAATTTAAATTCATATGGGAAATCATTACCTGCTACACACTCACTGGAATGACTACATGACTGAAAAACAGTGAGAGAAAGCATTTGTGATGACAGTATTTGTTTTATGGAAGAATTGGGTCTATTTATAATTACAGGTATGCTTAAAGGGTGAGGGGTCAGTGCCCATAGAGGAAGTATATTAATGATTCAATTGTGGTCCAGTTTCTCTTAACAACCACTGAATATTATTTTTCCTTTCTGCACATAGCTGACTTATTGGATGTTTTCCATACCTTCTTGTTTATTGGTTTAAAATGGCTCCCCCTTCATCCCAGTATTCCTCATTCCATCTGCAGTTATTGCTTCAGTCTTTGTTTTCAAGGGTAATTGTGCAAGAAAAGTCTTTCTTTGTAGTAGCATCTTGTTTCAGAAACTTTTCTTAAAGAAGGCTTCCTGGCATCCAAATCGATGTCGTTTTGGTTTTCCAAATATTTTAAACATTGTAAAAAAAAATAAAAATGGAGACATATGACTTGTTTCTTTGAGGTGATTTTCATTCTATTATTTTCTAAGAATATGGATTATAATATTATAGTAAGCATAACAATAATTTCAAATTTTAAAAAATCAAATTAGTGATATTATTAAAGAATAATACATGAGTACACGTTCTAAATATTCTAAACTGACAGGTTTTAAATTTATTATTGTTTATGCTTTATTGATCTCTAACAAAACACATTAATTTTATTAACCATGGTAATTCCACATTTTTGTAATCAAATACTTATATTTTGGGTTTTTATGATTTTCAGTTTGATCAATGTTAAGGTGACCAACCGTCCTCCTTTGGGGAGGACAGTCCTCCTTTTGTAAGTTATGACCTCCCTCGAAAAGTGTCCTCCTACATGTCCTCCTTTTTGGTATTTGAAGACTAATCTGTAAATCTCCGTATTTGATCGATGCTGATCTGATCTGTTGTGTGTGATGTGACGTATTTGTATTTGACATGACGATTCGTCAAGGCTCGGTTCAGTGTGGCGAGACGCGATTATGAGACGCATGCGCTCCACATGGGAGAATTGTTTTGAGAGAGTGTGTCACATGCAAGAGTGCGCCACGTGCAAGAGTGTGCCACGTGCAAGAGTGCGCCACGTGCAAGAGTGCACTGTGCACAAGACTGTGCCCCGTGCAAGACTGTGCCACACGCAAGTGGCTTTGTTTTTTTTCTTCAATTTATTTGTGTCCTCCTTCTCCTTGTAAAAAAGTTGGTCACCTTATCAATGCTAATTTATAGTAATACTGTTACATGATGTTTTACAGATTTTCAGCAGCATAGAAGGAACACATTAGGATTTCATTATAATAACATTAATCAGCATAATAAATTATATTTCTATATTATCATGCACTGAGAAGTATTAGACCATCTTTACTGGATTTCTAGACCTGGGTACATATTGGATATTTATTATGATTTCTGTTCTGTTATTATAATGTACCTACTTACCCTTAGGGAACATGTTTCATGTTCCCTAATGTTTCAAAAAACATTTCCTTCCTTACTGCAGGCACTCTTCTGCTCCAATGGAAACATTCCAGTCCAAGTAATATCTTTGTCCAAGGATTTTTCTTCAGCTATAGAGGGTGAAGAGTTAAACCCTTTTCTACATCTGCTGCAAATCTGAAAATTAGTCCTTCTAGCTGATGCCATCTCTCTCTTTCTCTCTCCCTCTCTCTCTCCTTTTGAATCATGTTAAGTTAAAAGGCATGTTAAATTAAAAGAGCCAGGAGATAATATTAACACAAAGGAAAGTATGAGACTGTATCAAATGCATATAACATTACTACCCCTTTTATTAAAAAGCAGAAATCCATCAATTACAGACAATCTTAGATAGTGTCTGGGAAATAAACTTGTTATTCTCTCTCTCTCTCTCTCCCTCCCTCCCTCCCTCCCTCCCTCTCCCTCTCCCTCCCTCCCTCTCCCCCGCTCTCTGTAACTGTGGCTGACTGACTCTAGAATTCAGATATATACTCTGAGAATGTGACCAGAATAGATGCCAAAGTTAATAAAAACTTCTACTTTTTCTACGAAAAAAAAATGTTTTGCAAAAACTCTACCCCGAGCAGCTGTTAAAAATGAGGAGATATCATAAATTTTACATGTCACCATATAAAACATAAAAACATAAAAGCATCTTCCATTGTATATACATACAGTGTGTCAGTTGGTTACAAATCTTTTGTGCTATTCATTTGTAGTCATTTACTCACAATTTATATCAATTTTCACATTGTTGAACTAACATATGCTTGTATATTTATCAGTTATTAATCATCCATGACTAAACTATTTATTCCATCATTTTATACGAGATGTTGCAAGTTTTATCTTAAAATTTATGTTATACTTTCAACCAATGGTTATATATGTCTATATTATGTCTTATATCAATCTATTAAATTTCTATCACAAAATTATCTAGTCTATTACATTACCATGTCTATTTGTCCAACCATTTATAAAACAAATCCCATATCATATAAAATAGTTTATCTTCTTGTTCTCTAATTTCAAATGTCAATTTACTCATTTCAGCACAGTCCATAATTTTCTTAATAACTTCCTCCTGCATAGGTATTTTATCATTTTTCCAATTCTTAGCAAATACAATCCTAGCCATTGTTAGTACATTTACAATCAAATATTTCAACTCTTTGTTATATATTTCCGGTATAATTCCCAATAAAAAGATCTCTGGTTTAAAGTCTATATGTTGTTTTATCATTTTTTCCAACCATGTGTGGATTTTAGTCCAATATTTCTTTGCGTCCAAGCATGTCCACCACATATGGTAATATGAACCAGGTATCTGATGACACTTCCAACATTTATCAATTTTATTCTTAAACATTCTCGCAAGTCTCGTCGGGGGTAGATGCCACCTGTAAAACATCTTTTACAAATTTTCTTTTTATGCAGTTGACATTGTCATTTTATAATTTTGAGACCACAATTTTTGCTATTTTTCTAAATCAATCCCATATCCAAAAATTTTCCCCCAAGCAATCATCGTTTCGTTAACTTGTTCCTTCTCCAATTTAAATTCTAATAAGTGTCCATAAAGTTTTTAAATTACCTTTTCATCAGTACCCGTCAAAATCTTATCTAAGTTAGTTAACTTATCATAAATACCTTCTGCTACATCTTTGTCAAATCTAGATTGTATTTGCAAATATGAAAACCAATTCATTTTTACACCTTGTTCTTCCAACACTTGCATAGATTTAAGTTCACCCTTTTCATTCAATATCTCATCTTATCTAACTGTTTGTTCCTTTTTATATATTATTGGATAAGAAAAAGCTTCAATGGTAGATATCCATAGTGGAATTTTTAAACAATATTGTCTTTTTATCTTCTTCCAATTCAAAAACAATGCCTCTCAAATATAATGTCTTCCAAAATAACCCTGTGTTTTAGTTCCCTTGTACCAAAGGAAGGCATACCATCCCAACAGCAAGTCATGCTCTTCTAAGGTCAATAGTCTATTGTTCCTTATTGTTACCCATTCCTTTACCCATATCAAATTTGTTGCTTGGTAATACAACTCCCAATTAGACAAGGCAAACCCTCCTCTTATTCTTGCATCTTGTAACAATTTTATTTTTATTCTTGCTTTTTTGCCCTGCCAAATATATTTCAACACAATTCTATTTAAATCTTCAAAAAAACTCCTTCCCTAGTCGGATTGGAATTGTCTGGAATAAATATAAAATTCTAGGCAATACATTCATCTTAATTGTAGATATTCTCCCAATCAATGATAATTGTAAGTTTCCCCATTTTATCAAATCTGTTGCAATCTGCTGTTTGAGTTTAAAATAATTATCCTCCTTCAGTGTACTACATCTTGATGTAATGTATATCCCTAAATACTTAACCTTATTTGTGACCTGTATTTCTAAAACTTCTTCCAACTCTTTCTTTCGTCTTACTAGCATATTCTTTGTTAGTATCTTTGTTTTATTTTTGTTTATTTTCAAACCTGCTACTTTTCCATATTCTTCTATTTTTTCTATTAATTTAGGTGCTGTTTCCAATGGGTCTTCTAATATAAATACCAGGTCATCTGCAAAGGCTTGCAATTTATAATCTTCCTTTTGGATTTTCATTCCTTTTATTTCTTTATTTTCTCTAATATTCCTATTCAACACTTCCAATGTTAACACAAACAGCAGGGGCAACAGTGGACAACCTTGCCTTGTCCCTTTTCTTATATCTATAGATTCTGTTAGTTCTCCATTTACCATAACTTTTGCAGTTTGTTCATAATATATTGTTTCAATGGCTTGAGTGAATTTTTTACCAAAGCCCATTTGTTCCAATTGCAATAACATAAATTGCCAACTCACATTGTCGAAGGCTTTTTGTGCATCTAAAAACATCAAAGCCATTTGCTTCTCAGGATGTGCCTCAGTGTATTCCAGAGTATCCAAAATAATTCTCACCTTGTGTTTGACTTGTCTCTTTGGCAGGAATCCATTTTGATCAATATGGATAAAATTATTTAAGTATCTTTTTAGTCTTTCTGCCAAGATTGAAGCAAAGATTTTATAGTCTGAATTTAATAGGGATATAGGTCTGTAATTTTTAACTTGCTGCAGGTCTGTATCCTCCTTTGATATAAGTGTAATGTATGCTTCTGTCCATGTTTTGGGTATTTTTTTCTTTAACATAACTTTGTTCATAACTTCTAATAGGTGAAGATTCAGTATTTCCTGAAAGGTCTTGTAAAATTCCGCTGGTAAGCCATCTGGACCTGGTGCTTTTCCAACATTCTGTTTTTTTAAAGCTTCTGTTAATTCCATCATTGTTATATTCCCTTCTAGCATTGTTTCAATATCTTTAGGTATCTGAGGTAAGTTCATTTTCTGTAAATATTGCTTAACTATTTCTTCTTGAATATTCTCTTGAAAATACAATTTCCCATAGTAATCTTGTATAATTTTTTTCTTCTCCTCATTTCCATAACATGTATGTCCTTCTTCATTTATTAGTTGGCTAATCCTTCTTGATTCTCTCTCTTTTCTCAATTTATAGGCTAGCCATCTGCCTGGTTTATTTGCATCTTCAAAGTAATTCTGTTTAGCATTTTTTGTGTTAGTTCCTCTTTTTCCATTAGTCCCATTTTATGTTTAATTATATCCATTTTATTTTTAATGCCTTTTTTTGCGGGGACTTCTTTAAGTCTTTTTCTAGTTTTTTATAATCATCCTCTAATATTTTGAAAGTCTTTTTCTGTTTTATATTTCTTTTCCTTGTATAGTCTATTATCAAGCCTCTTGTGTAGGCCTTCATCGTGTCCCAGAGGTTCTGTAGAGATGTATCCTCTTTTCTATTTTCTTTAAAGAAGAAAGCAAGTTTTCTGTTTAAAGTCTTTTTCTTTTAATATCGTATTATTTAAGGTCCATCTGGATCGCCTCTTGTATCCTCTCCAAGTAACTGTCATTGAGTTATGATCTGCCCAAGTGCTTGTTTCTATTTTGATCTCTCGTATGTTAGCCAGTAGTTCTGCTGACATCCATATCATGTCTATTCTAGACCATGAAGCATGTCTGTTTGAGTAAAAGGTGTATTGCTTACTCTCCACGTTTCTCGCTCTCCAAGCATCTTTTAAGTTGAATTCTTCTGTTATTTGAAAGAAGGGTTTTGATAATATCTTTCTAGCTTTCTTTGTTGATTTCTGCATTTTGTAATCCAACCAATCATTAAGATCTCCAACTAACCATTAAGATCTCCCATCATACAAATATTAACATAGTCCAATTCCCTCCCTCCCTCTCCCCCCTCTCTGTAACTGTGACTGACTTTGACTCTAGAATTCAGATATATACTCTGAAAATGTGACCAGAATAGATGCCAAAGTTAATAAAAACTCCTACTTTTTCTACGAAAAAAAATGTTTTGCAAAAACTCTACCCCGAGCAGCTGTTAAAAATGATGAGATCTCATAAATTTTACATGTCACCATTGTACCTCTGAAAAAGTTGTTGGAGTGAGGAATAAATCATAAGCTTACATTTTTTAAAGTGATTCTAACACCTTAATTTTGAGGAAAAGCACTGACTCTGTATCACCATAAACATAATTTTTATTTTATTCACAAGGACTGCTGCTGTATAGTGATTCTACGCTGTATGATAACATCAATCATTAATATGCAGGTGAAACCACCAAATGTCTGGAAGATGAAACAACCATTTTAAAACAATAAACTGAAGTATGGCTTGTTTCTTTGAAGCCTGTATGGTTTGTTTCTTTTGGGTTAGCACATTGTGTGATGCCAACAAAGTAAATAGGTTATACGTGTCCATTCTATTCCTACCTATCTGCATTTACAAGTAGAATACTTTTTTAAAAAATAGTTTATCGGTTTCATTTAGTGAAAGTGGTTTTTTTTAAAAATAAATGGTATGTTCTGCAGACACACAAAAGTTCAATGAAATGTGTGAACAAAGTTGAAAAGAAGGTATTTTTTCCTCATTCATTATTTAACCTTCAGGAATCAAAACCCTTGCCAACTGAAAGAAAATCCCTTCTGCCTCTGCCTATCAGCATCCATCGGTATTCATCTGGCTAGCGTCCTGTCAGTGTGTGAGAGAGTTGAGGGCTGTTTGGAACCTGAAGCAGTATTTGTTGTGTGAGCAAGAAGGAGACAGCAAGGAGCTTGGGCATGGCTTAGCTCAACTGTTCTCTACTAAAGCTGCTTGGTGTTGTGAAACTAAAACTGAAAATCTTCTCTGCTTGTGTTTTGCATTTGGAACAGATTTTTTTCAGGTGGGGAGGGGGAGTAGAACTCCTTAGCATCAGAGCATGTTAATAATAATAATGTTAATACGAAATACTAATGCTGTGATGGTCATTTTGAAAAATCCTTTCTTAGTGAGCACCTAGAAGCCAAGAGGAACATACATGCCAAATTTCAAGTTTGTAGGCTTTACGGTTTTGGAGATTTTGTGATTGATGTGTAAGTGGTATTTTACTTTTATATATATAGATAACAAAAAAAATCTGAAAATCCACTTAAAATGTATTTGAGTTGTTTGATAACCATAACAATATTTGTTTCTTTCTTTGTTTAATTAATTATTTATTTTAATTTACATGCTGCCCACCTTGCTATCCAGAGCAGCTATGTTATTTATAATACAGAGGTAAACAATACAACTATTCTTAAATATTCATTGCTTTCCTAGTCATGTGCCTACATTTTAATGTTGAGTTTATGTAGCACTCAGACTTTGTGAAAGGCTACTTTACTTTTTACGTTCTATTTAATTGGTACTTTATTCTACCAACTAAATCAAATTTCAGTCTTCTTTGCTTTATTCTTGAGAATCAAACTAAAAGGATGTCGAAGCTTTATTGAATTAGGCATAAAATAACTGAATGAAAAAACGGAGCATTAGGGTCTTTGAAAAGGGTTACAGTGGCATGTTTCCTGTTTCTGAGGTCAGAAACTAACCCTGCTTATATTCTCCTGCCATCCTTGGGATAAAGCAGAGAATCAAAGCCCCTGCAGTTTTCTTGCCAAGTTTTTCAGAAGTGGTTTGTCCTTGCCTTGTTTTTAGGGCTGAGAGAAATCATTGGCCCAAGGATATCCAGCTGGACTAGAACACCCAGTCTCCTGGTTTCTAGCCTGATATCTTAACCATGAAACTGGCTCTCATTAAAAAATTAAGAAGTGCTAAATAGGAAATCATGGAGCTGCTATGTAAATCATACAGGATTATCTGTTATTTTTAATTTTATCCATAATAGGAGGGTTTAAAATGAATGAATTGCATTATGATGTAGTACAGAGGTGTCAAACTCGCATCGTCACGGTGTCGTCACATGACATATTGCGACTTTCCCCCCCTTTGCTAAATCGGGTGTGGGCATGGCCAGAGTGTGACACATCGCCCCGTGAGCCTCAAGTTTGATACCCCTGATGTAGTGTATATTGTTACATCTTCTAAAGAGTTTGTTAATATAACCATTTTATCAGAGGTGGTATTCAGCAGGTTCTGACCAGTTCTGGAGAACCGGTAGCGGAAATTTTGAGTAGTTCGGAGAACCGGCAAATACCACCTCTGACTAGAGATTTTACAATATTCTTCCTCTGACACGCCCACCAATCCACACCCACAGAACCGGTAGTGAAAAATGTTGAATCCCACCACTGCATTTTATCTAAATAAACAATGTAATTCTAAACCGGAAAGGATGTTACAGTTTAGGAAATGTATGGATAGTTTTATTTTTGGCTGTTGAAAGTTATAGTGTCTGTAGAAAATGCTGTTTGCAAATTAAGTGATTTTTTTTCTCCTTACAATAAAGAGAACAATATATTTTTTGTATTTTAAAAGATCATGGTTCTACATAATTAAACTTAGTTTGTAAACTGAAGCCAAACATAGATGGAAAAACACAGTAAAAAGAAATATATGTTTGGTATGGATGGGCAACCTATTGTTCCACAAGGTATATCTGTTCTTGCAGACTTCAATTTATGAATTCCGGAGTATCTTAAGATCATCTCTCTGAAATTTGGTGGCCAATGGCGATTTCTAAGAATATAATTTCTGGTAAAAAAACCAAAAAAGTCAGAATAAGCATTGGGCATGAAGTCATGACTTCCCTGAAATTGTTATGGAGTGACAATGTTTAGTCTTACTCTGCAAGTATTGCTATACTATCACACATGCCCCTTCTGACCCAGAGACTGAAATAAAATCAATGTATGTCCCTCTGTCTGTCCCAAATACAGATTTTGCTCTTCAGCAGATCATTGAGAAATATATCAATGAAAGAAAGTTGATTGCATTTTTGTTGATTTATGCAAAGCATGACTAGAGTTGAAGTATAAAATGCTTTGTAGGAGTTGAAATAAGGAGTTGAAAGTTGATTGCTGAATATAGCAAGAGTGGCATATGATAGAAGTAAAGTATAAATATAAGAATAAATTGAATACTTAGCGGTTCAACTGCTAAGGTTCAGCAGGAGTCAAAACTCTGGGAATGAAAACATATGTACTTTTAAATGCAGGTAGTCCCATGTTTTTTGGCTGAGAACCTGAGTGATTTGCAAAAAAAGTTCCTAAGATTGTATGATGGAATGAGGAATATAGATCTGAAAATTAATGTATCAAAACCAAGGTAGTTCTCGTAAAGTATGAATGAACAAAATCATAGTCAAATAATTGTTTGCTAGTGATACTAGGGTATATAATTTTTGATTGATAATATGAGTTAATATGTAATGTAACTGTAATTGAGACTACGAAATGATTGCACAAAAACTGGTAAACCAACCGACACACTGTTTGTATATTTATGAAAGAAAGCTGGATGTTTTTATGTTTGTTTGAGCTTGCCAGGGAAAAGAGAATGGACAATGGTAAGGGATACATACATAAATGGCAAAATAAAAATAAAAAATAGAAGCAGGTAAACTAATATATCTTGGTAGAAAAGTCTTTTTTAAAAAAACATATGAAAATGGAGAGAAAAATTTAAACATGGGATAAGTGCTTGGATTTTACTATCTTGTGAGGAATAAATAATGAAAGAAGCAAAAAAACTTGCTTTTGTCACTTCGCTATAGGGAACTCAGAGTTGAGTATGTCAGAAAAAGCATTATGCGTTAAGTATTACTTTGGAAGGGGAACGGTGTGATTGCATGTCCGTTATTTCAGGTGATAGCTTTTCATTACCTGTGACACCTACATTTACTTAAGGCATTTCATAATTCTCCTGTGTTGCATTGTGCTCCTTCCACATTGTTCCACATTGTTCCGGGTGTTCCAGCTGATGATACAAATTGATTATATGAAACTAGAAAACTTCTGGAGGGTTTGAGGTTGGAGGAGGCTATTCCCAAAGACGAGTAGTGTTGGTAGTGGAATGCGGAAGTCAGGTATACTCTTATCCCAAGTAGAAGTGTGCTTTCAACAAGCCAACTCAGAGTTCTAGGGAATGCGCCCTTATTTATTATTATTTTAAGTGCATTAAGTACACTGAGCCACAGTGGCACAGTGGTTAGAGTGCAGTATTACAGGCTACTTCTGCTGACTGCCGGCTGACTGCAATTTGGCAGTTCGAATCTCACCAGGTTCAAGGTTGACTCAGCCTTCCATCCTTCCGAGGTGGGTAAAATGAGGACCCAGATTGTTGAGGGGGGCAATAGGCTGCCTCTGTAAACCGCTTAGAGAGGGCTGTAAAGCACTGTGAAGCGGTATATAAGTCTAAGTGCTGCTATTGCTATATTATATTAAAATTATGCTTCAGGTAGTCAGAAATAAAAGTACAAGCAGTCCTCGACTTAAAGGCCACAATTGAGCCCAACATTTCTGTTGTTAAATGAAACACTTGTTAAGTGGGTTTTGCCACATTTTATGTCCTTTCTTGCTACAGTTAAGTGAAGCAGTGCAGTTGATTAATTAGTAACCCAGTTGTTAAGTGACTCTGGCTTCCCCGTTGACTTTGCTTGTCAGAAAGTCGCAAAAGGTGATCACATGACCCTGGCCATCGTAAATATGAACCAGTTGCTAGCATCACGTAACTATGGGGATGCTGCAAAGATTGTAACTGTGAAAAGCGGTCATAAGTAACTTTTTTTAGTGCTGTTGTAATTTGAACAGTCACTAAATGAACTGTTGTAAGTCGAGGACTATCTGTATTTTTGTAAAATAGCAATTAATGAGATCCAGGCATTTTCTCTTGGATTAAAGTTGCCCCTGTAATTCCATGGTGAATCATCAGATTTAGGTTTTTCAGGGCAATGGCTAGGCTGCCTTGAATTGAACAGATTGATTGTATTCATTGTTACTTGGCCTCAACAATCTGAAGTAACCAACTTATTGTGCTCTAATTGAACAATTCATAATCCCAGGAGCAATTCCTGATAAACCCATAACAGAGAGTCTTGAAGGCCATTAGCCTTATAGTCCCATTGTCCAATTAGTAGCCCAGTCAAGAAGCAAATCTGGATTTTTAACTGAATGGGATGATCCTCAAAAATGCACAAATATGTTGACTGTAACTGGGAATCAAAGCTGTATATAATTCTGTTACAAGCTTTGACTAAACATTTGGTGGTGATCTCATTCACATAAAGGTATAAGCTAGGATTTTTTCAAGCATCATTTGTAGGGTAAACTACAATGACTGTCCATTATTCTATGCCTAAAATAAATAAATATTGCTATAGCATGATGTGTAAAGCAAACAACTCTTGCTTTTTGCTCATGTTCCCTGGGTCTCTTACTATAACATTCTGTTCAGAATGATAGAGGTGTAATGCATTGTTGAAAAAAATGTTGAAGATTAGGGAGTACAGTTCAAAACTGTACTTTATCCCAAACATGAATGCCCACATAGTTTGTATAGCAGTTAGCTAACACGTGATAAACATTAATTGGGGCTTTGGTTATTAAGATAGCATGGAAAATGTTACTTTAACATTTAACAGGCATGAGGCAAAAATAACATCCAGATACCAAGTTGTAATTGTAAATATCATGAGAAAAGCATCTTGCTTGAATCACTTGCTTTGGCAATAAGAAGTAATCATTTAAAGAAGCAAATGATCTGTCTGAAATATTCGCCTAATATTACTTACCTCTGGACATTTCAAACTCTTTGACAAGCTTTGAAATGATAGTACCCAGTGTTATTTGATTAAAGTTCATTTGAATAATTAAAAGGGAAATTGGTTTGTATTTAGAAATGCACTGTGTGTACTGTTAGGATCTCTGTTCATTAGGCCAGCAATATTATAGAAAAAACTATTGAAAAAAACTGTATGATGCAAGGGCAATTAATATATATATAGACACACACACACACACACACACACACACACACACAATTGTCTGCATGCAAAAATTGTGAAATGACAGTTATGGAATGTCACCTGAAAGAAAGAAAAAAAGGAAACAAGTAATAAAGATGGGATAAAAATATATATTTAAAAAAATGAAAAGAACATTGCCTTGTTCGAATCAGCCAGTAATCCTTTGGTGTTGTGGTCATATAAACCAAACCTGTTTTCTTTGAATGGTGGTGTGCTTTATGTTGTTTGTGAAAAACTATGTGAGTAATGGAGAAGGTTGAAGAAGTTTCACTATCTTTTCAGTTTTTTCCTCCCTGTTTCTCTCAACATATTTAAGCACAAATAAACTTAGTGTTTCTGGCAAGAATATCAGCAAGCAGTTCAAATAGTATCAGCTTGATATGCCTTCACTTAATCTTGTCAGACAGATACTGCACAAGGCCTGAAGGATCCTGAACAGAATTTCCAATTTTAAAAACAAGCAGGTTTGAATTAAATCAATTACTTGATGAAGCAGAAGCAGTCAAATATAAGTCCAATAAACCTACTCTGCTGTCTGATGTTGCTCCATTTGAATCCAAGCATGCTGCTTTTATTTTATTTTATTTTATTTTTCATATTTCCTAGTGTTCATTTCCAAAATCCATATCTCTCTTTTATATCATCTAGGGAGAAATGAATTCTTCTTTTTAATTATACTCTTGTAAAACTATATCATTATCTTTTAATGACCCAATAATCCCTTGCGGGGTGGAGTCTGGGCAATTGAATGGAGCTAGCAGAGTGTTTAATGTGCGGATGCCCTCCCTGTCGCCAATTCTCATTGTGCCTACCGCGGATCAAACTCACAGCCTCCTGATTGTGAGGTGAGAGCTCCACCTCTAGGCGACCACACCATGCCACCAAACGGAGAGATAGTTTAACAAGGATAGTTTAATTTAATGCTGTTTCGTCAAAGCATGGAGAAAATGAGGTTGATCCCATTCCTACATGCAAGCTTCTTTTGGAATAAGCTATGATGAACTTGCTAACATGTGCTTCTCAGGAAACTATTCTGCTAAATGTCACTCGGTGCCTTATACCTCCAGTCCTGCATTTTCTTATTGTCACAGTGTAAAGAAGTTCAGAAGCATCAGGTACTTTTATCTTGAAGGAAGACCTATAAAGAAACATTACTACAAAGGAGGTGATGAGTCGGATCTTGGATAGACGCATTATTAGCATCAATAGCCAACTGTATCCCAAATATGTGGAAACAAAGGTCATAAAACCTAACCTTTCCATCACCCATAACAAGTACCCAGGCATTATGGCAAGTTGTGTACCTATTTATACTTTAGTTTCAGATTTATGGATGCTCTTTCTAGAATTGAGCAGACTGTGGTATTTAACCAAGAAATACAAATGGAATTGGATTTTAAATATGTAACATTCACTGTAAATATTGTATTGTTGACCTGAACACTTAGATGATTCTTCGAGGCAGTTCCTGACCCTATAGAAAAAGATGTTTCTTCAGGTTTGAGAGGTGTTGAAGGAGTTGCATGAAAAGGAGAAATCCATGACATGTGAATAAAAGTCTACTTGTACAATAGGATTTTTTTTCTTTTACTTATAGGTTTTGTGAATCCACTTCAGATGACCATCAAACTCCCTGGAAAGGATTTTGAAAATGCACCAGAGTTGTGCAGTGGGGAAGGAGAAAATCAGGCTTAGTGTTCTGTTGCAGCTCTATTGAGCTGTAAGACTAAATATAATTGCATATTTCATGTGTAAACCATCACATGATTTAAACAGGAAGCTTTAAATTGTGTTTGAAATCAGTATGAAATAAATGATTTTCTGTTCATACTAAACCATTATATTTCCTTAAAAAAAAGAGAGAACAGTCTGAGCCCTCTCTACAAGAGACTAAAGAGAACAACCAAATCCTAAAATTCAGACTCATTCCTTCTTGCTGTTCTTGCCTCTCCCGCCATTTGCTTATTTGTTTATTTACAATCAGAATAGAGCTGGAAGGGACCTTTTATTCAATTATTCATTATTTATTCATTCAATTTTTTATAGCCACCCATCTCAGACAAGTGACTGTGGGCAGCAAACAATAATATGTTAAAATCAGCACAAGCACCATAAAAAGTAGGTAGGT
Organism: Notechis scutatus; assembly: GCF_049901735.1. NCBI lineage: Eukaryota > Metazoa > Chordata > Lepidosauria > Squamata > Elapidae > Notechis > Notechis scutatus. The sequence goes on along the minus strand of NC_142009.1, from coordinate 192,480,783 downwards.
ATATATGCTGTGTGTGTGTGTGTGTGTGTGTGTGTGTGTGTAAAATGCACAAGTGGAAAGCCCCCTCCCCCCCGGTGAATGAAATATTTTGGGAAATATTTAAAAAGGCAGAATATTATATACCCCCATAGAAACAGGTTCTTGGAGGCAGAAAGCAGCCCCCAGTCTTTCTTAATAGCCCATAGCAGATGCCAGCACTTAAGGAGATAAAGAGCTTATTGAAAGAGGAAGCCAACTATCTAGATGGCTCCATTCATAAGCAAAGCAAATACTGGCAGCAGAAGCCCATTCAGGACAGGATATTTCGAAAGTCCTTGCAGCAAAGTTTGACAGCTAACAAAAGCAGAGTGATAGGATTAGAACAAGCAGGCCCTCACCCAAGATCCAACACAGGACGAAAGCCATTAGCCACAATTGGAATTGCCCCACACCCTTTCAGAAAACAATTCCCTTCATTGCACAACCCGCAGAACAGTTCAAACTTCAAAGTTTCACAGAAACCTATAAAGATTCTATCCACTCATTCAACCACTTGGTCAACTGCCACAGAACCACAAACCCTGGTGGTTCTGTTTGTCAATAATGGACCTTCTTTCCAATCAGCCTCCATTTTATTTGCACGTCTTTCTCCCAGCTTGGAACTGACCCAGATGGATTTTCCTGCCAACACACACACACACACACATATAGGGAGAGAGAGAGAGAGAGAGAGAGAGAGAGAGCGCTTTGCACAGCTTTTCCAAACAACAAGTCGCCTTCGTGCTTTAGTTCTAAAGGCTTATACATTTTCTAGATAGGATTATTGGATACTAGTACAGTTGCAAACAGTAGAAAAAAGATGAAACAGAAAAAGTGAAACTAATCAGTTCTGAAATTAGGAACTCTAAAATTCAAATAAGTGTAATATTAAGCACAACATAAGTGCTTAAATAAGTGTAATAAATAAATAAGTGTAATATAAACACAATGAGCACAAGTTTAATTTTATTACCAAATAAATTTATTTCTATTACTAGTTCTTTCCTTTTGATCAGGGTCCTGGGATTTCTGTTTTGTTTTTTTTGTTTTTTTAAATTAACAAATTCTGCAGTAAGAAAAAAGTTTTTTTTTTTAAAAAAAAAAATCCTGCTTTAAACAATAGAATACAAGAAGTAAGCTTCTGGATTAATTCAAAGTCCTGTGTATTCTAGCATTTTGTTTCTATGAAGCCAATGAGACACTTTGCAAAGAGAATAATCAGCATAAATTCCCTGGAAATTGGTGAGAGGTAATACATAGTCATCAATTAATTTATATCTGATCCAAAATACCATCTAAAGTACAAATCTTCATTTGTGTGTCCCTATATGATTAATCTTTTATGTTTCTTTGAACAGCTCATTAATTTAATGTTGTTATGATGGATTTTGTACCAGCATTTTATTTCTGTGGAGGATTAGCATTGGCAGCTTTGATTACCCACCCTTCTTTTCTAAATTTTAGGAAGACATAATTTTAATATAATTTCCCTTTCCTCTTCTTTGAAGTGTACAATAATAGCAGATATAAACTGTTTATAATCACCAAGAGGCAAATAATTTCCTAAGAATTTATGACAGCTTTATAATTGATCTTCACCATTTGGTAATATTTTGTTCTTCAGATATTTCAGCTGAAACAGTAAAAGAAATATTAGCATAAATATTTTAGCACAAAGGTCTCGTTCAAGTTCATGTTCATAAGTCCTAGCTCAGAGTAGATTGCACTCTTAATAGTGCAATCTTATTTAGAAACCTACTTAATTTGCAGTATGGACTTATTATTGCTATCGGGTACTTTGCAGTAAGTCCAAATATCCAGGTCTTAGAAACAAAATCGCCTGCTTGAGTACTCAGATTTATTCAGATGGTCTATCTGACTTTTACAAAAAGATTTTGATATTATTTTACAATATTTCCTGTAACCATGCTTGAATTTTCAGTTTGTTATATTTTCTGGCAGAATTGTAAAGTACAACCCAATAGAATTGCTAAAACTAACGGTACATAGCATGTACAGTATTATCCTAGACCAGAGGTCCCCAAACTTGGCAAATTTAAGACTTGTGGACTTCAACTCCCAGCTATGCTGGCTGAAGAATTCTGGGAGTTGAAGTCCACAAGTCTTAAATTTGCCAAGTTTGGGGACCCCTGTCCTAGACCAAGCTCAGGGCAGAACATTTTGGCAGAGAGTTTTGTCTTACGCCCTTAAAAACCACCAGGGATTTCTCATCCCTTTGCTGGGCTAAGTGTTCCATATTCTGGCTATTGCTATTCAATCTAAATGTATGTACAGCTCTTCTTTGGCTTCTCTCGTTGGGTTAGGGCAGAATTATTTCTTGCTTCTTTCTAGAATAACTGCTCTCTGATATATAAAGAAAATTAGCAGTCCTTGCTTATCAATGGTAATTGGGAGTGGAATTTCTGTCACTAAGTGATGTCATATGCAGGGGTGGGATTCAAATTTTTAACAGCCGGTTCTGTGGGCATTCCTTGGGTGGTGGGCGTGCCTTGGTGGTCATGTTATTGGCTGGGTGTGGCCAACTCACTCACATCAAGGCACGCATCTCTTTGCCTGGCCTCTCATGACTGTGGGGATGCTGCAACAGTCATAAGTGTGAAAAATGGTCATAAGTCACTTTTTTCAGTGCCATTGTAACTTTGAATGGTCACTCCACACAAGCAAAGTACCAGCAAAGGAGGGGGGAAAAACTCCAGAGAAGTTCCTGAGACAGGAAGTCTAGTCCTGCCAAGAATGTAATAAAGGTTAACGGAGAGGCAGTTTCTGTAAGCAACACCAGAATGTTTCCTTCCTGCCTTCCTTACAGGATTAGGCCAGTAATTTCTTCTAACAACCGGTTCTCTGAACTGCTTTGAATGTTAATAACCGGTTCTAGCAAATAGGTGCGAACTGGTACAATCCCACCCCTGGTCATATGGCTATGCCACTTACAACAGCAGTTCCAGCAGGCCCTGGTTACCGTCATTAAGGAAATCATTGTGGGTTGCCAAGTGAGAACCTCATGTAATGGAGACTTCCAACTTCCTGCTGGCTTCCCCATTGATTTTACTTATAGGAAGCCAGCATTCGGGAAGCTTGCAGATTGTGATCACATGACCACAGTACTTTGTGGCCATCAAAAATCCAAGACAGTTACTAAGGGCCCAAATGACAATTGGGTGACAGTGGGGATGCTGCAAGACCAGAACTCTGAGGACTGGTCTTAAGTCCCTTTCATTCAGCACCATTGCAAAATTCCAACAGTTGCTAAACCCATGGCCATTAATTAAGGAGCACCTGTATTATGTTCAATTGTTTTAATTTAATATCTATCTTATTAATATGTGTTCATCAACAACTGGGCTAAATGAAAGCTTTTATCAATAAATGTAACTGCTAAATTCAGAGAGAAAATGTGAGAGAAGGAAGTGTTAGTCATTTTTTTAAAAAAACAAACTTTGAAAATTAGTGTATTATTTTAATTGATTAAATGCACATATTTTAATAATCTCCATACTTGATCTGAGTGCATGTAGATTTTGCAGAAAAAACTTTTGTGTGTTTATATAAGAAAAACTGCCTGTTATAAAATAATTCTTAAAATCTGTGATTTGCATGAAGTATTTAAAATAGAAATATTCTCACTTACATAGAAATAAGCCCCAGTCAAATAAATATTCTATACTCCTAACTGGATACATATATTGTTTAAAAAATTATACTGAATGAGTTTTTGTGTACATTTTAGAGGTTGCAGGTATAATGTATAATTATATAAATAGATAAGTCCATGCTCCTAAGCTTATATTGGTCCTCCTATGGCAAAAACCATAATATGGTGACCATGTTAACCTTAACTGTTTAACTAGCTAAAATATTTTGTAAGAGATCCATATTCATTATAATGCATATAGAGATTTTCAGTGCATGTGGATCACTGTATGAAAGGATCTCTGTAATGCCCAGAGCATTGTATTGCAAGTACTGGGAGGGATCCTTCAGACCAGTTTGCATCTAGTGATCAGACGAGCATGACTGTCCCTAACTCATCACCCTGAATATGATATGTGGCTCCTTTTATTAAGATTTGCGCTCCTCTGTTCATTGTCAATCAATGGACAGTTGCCATTGATGTTGTCTTTGAGGCCGACTGCTAAGCTGTTTTGGCTTGCTGTGTTAATTTGGCTTCTGTAGTGGACGTAGTGTGGTTTGTGATTTAATTATTGAGTATTATTTATTCCATTGTCCATTCCATCTTGTACTTTCTTTTTTCCCGATACAGTACTTTTTTTGTCTTAATTGACTCCAATTATTTTAACAGCCTGTTTCTAGCCTAGCTACATGTGCAAGCAGCCTCAATTTATTCACGGCATTTAGAAAAATATATCATTGTTCCTTGAAAGAATGTCTTCTGTTTGCACAGCTGCCCCTCAACCTGTTTCTCTGCAATAATGTCACTGATGTTCCTGAAAAAGAGGTACTCTTAACTTGCAAGACATTATCAAAAATACTGCTTCCGGATAGCTAAGATTTTTAAAGCAGCACAGCTCAAAAACTCTGGGATCTATTGTCATGAATCTTGTTATTCATTGAGATCAGGTTCCTCCATAAGGATAAGATTACTGCTGAGAACAACATACCTATAAACTCCACCAGTCGGAAACTGACCACAAAGCTAGGCCAAGCCTGCTTTTAAAGCTCAGATAGGTTCATATACAGTAGTTGAAAGCACAATATTCGTTCAGCTGTGTTCTCCTAAGTATAAACGTCGTGGGAATCTGCTACCACAGTGTTGTTGTTTTTTCTCCACATTCATATATCTCAATCTTTTTCAGCAGAATATATCTGCTGGAGAAAAAAACCCTCCATGTTGGCGATAGGAAGGGCATCCGGCCAGTAAAAACTCAGATCCATTCAGTTGCCCAGACTCCAACCTGCAAGGGATTATGGGGTTGTTAAAAGAGGAGGAGAACTGACAGATAAGAGCTTTTATCTCAACAAACCAGTGTTTAGGCTCTCTTTTCCATTGTCTGAGATGTTGCCATTTAACTAGGTCTATAGTTTTATGTGAAAGAAGATATGTGCCAAAACATAGTGGATTTAGAAGATACATATTGATATCTAAATCTAAACTTGAAGTCTAATTAAGTCAATATTATACACGTGTTTTTAAGAGAAATTGAAACAATAATGGGAAGGCATTCAATTACTGTGATTTAATTCTTCGGTTCAGGCATGGTTAAAAAATAGTCACAATATTGTACATAGATAAACTAATTAGTGATTTTTTTCCCAAAAAAATAATTTTAGAGGTCTCTTAGGGATGCCATTCCCCTTCAGTTCAGTTATTCTTAATGTTAATGGTTTGTTTTGTTTTTGCACATATGGCGTAGCTACCCCTTTATAGCACAACAAAAAGGAGGAGAATTTTTAGTAACTTTATACAAATGAAAAAGAAAAGTTTGTTAGTATTGTGTCATGCTTTCCTAAAAAGAATTGGAGGCAGGCTATTGTCTTTAAGAGTTCTATTTTTGAAAATTATTTTGGGTGGTTTATGTTTGATTATTACAGAGCTTCCTTTATCCAGATGAGGGAGTTTCATCTATCTTTTTTATCTTTCAAAAGGGCAAAATCTCCATAATAATATAAAATAATAGGAACTGAGATGGGGAAGTTGGAGAAGGGTAAAGAGCTATTATTGTGATAGAGCAATACGGGGTTATTTTGTGATAACCCCGGCCCCTCCTGTTCTATTTTATTCATTCTTCCATCATGTTTTCAAAATATTTTTTTTTCAAAGAGGTCTTGAATCCAGGGCCAACCCAATTAACAAATTAAAGCAACTCAATTGAGACAATTAGCTATGCCTACTTTCCAGTGACGGAGCTATGTATGCCTTTGATAATTTCTTCCAAAACTAGTTTGCTGTCTTAGTACAGCTGGAATCCTTGCCCAGAAATAAATCTAAAATGCAATCAAAATTTGTCTTTGGAACAGAAGGAGTATCTTGGGCCAAAATTATTACATTTTAAGAAACTTTTGTTGTTCCCTCAAATAGTCCCTTGATACTATCACCTGCTATGGGGTTCACCTACCGTAGCAATGGCAATGTATTTCCTGACAATATTTATTTATTTGTAAGATTTATAGGACTCACCTTAAGCAAGTGTGGGTGGCTCAAATAGTACCCGAATGATTGATTATTAATCAGATACTATTATAAATTAAAATGGTTGATTGATTCTGCCATCATAAGATAACAGAGGGCTGGAAATTTACTGACATTTGTTGAAGTCTACTAAAAGCTTTTTTCCCCCTTCCCGTTTTTCTTTTTTTTGGCCAGAAACTTTTTCACAAGGGAAATTGACTGTTTCCTTTAGAGTCTGCCCTATTCTTCTGGGTTCTTCTGTTCTATATATATGGGTGGTTGCTTGAGAAAATATAGGGGAGAAAAATTTTTACTCAAATACGCCAGGTGTATCTGTAGCATTTATCTGTAGCATGTACAATGGAAAAAGTGAGATGATGAGCACAATCTTTATTTAGATTGTGAAAAACTGTCATGGCCAAATTTGGCACATGCCAAATTCTGCAACATCATCCTACCTCAAGCCTCTCCTTTCCCAAACAAGGTCACCCAGAAGGTTTTGAGTGGAGAAGGTAGGGCCTTCCCTTGAGGTGGCGATTCTTAATTAGCCATTGGCAGGTCACAACTTATTTATTAAATTTTATGTGGTAATTAGCACAAGTTTTCTTTCTCACTAGAGCTATCATGAGTTCTAAGAACCAGACAGTATTTAGGGAGATAATAAATAAAAGATGAAAAATATACCAGAGTTAACTATTCACAGAACATTCCAGACATTGCAAGCACTCTTGCATTTAAGTATGATTCATGCATTTTTTTCAAGGCATTTTCCAGCCTGTTATTCCTTATCTTTTATCTGGGAAGTTGGCCCAATGCTTCTGGAAGGTCCCCCATTGGGCAAGTCTAGTTTGCCGTGAAATTTTAAACTTGGAAAATCTGATTTCTTTATAGAGGGATGTTCAATTATTTTTTAAGGCAGAAAGTCTTCAATATTTGTCTCTTTTAATGGTAAAATTACAACAATGACAGCAAATGTGATGAGCTGTAACTCTTCATTTTGGCTAATATTAATTTTAGTTTGTGGAAGAGGCATTTTCTTTTTCATATTAAGACAAATGGAAAGAAATAACCCGTTGTTTGTCATGACTATCTGTACTCTAGAAAATGTTCCAGTAGTCATTAAATACAAGTCCAGATTTAGAAAAATCTATATTGTTTTAGGTGGTCTTTTTAATTAATTTTGTGATCCTTATGATTGGAGCTTGACCTAAAACCAAATAATCAATAGCTTAATTTACAGCTGCGTATTTTATAAGATGTTTAAGCATTATCTAGATACATTCTGTAGAAAATGAGTTTGGAAAAATAACATGGTAGAGGTATTTTAAGAGAATAGACATTTCCAAGAAGTTTTCGAGAACACCCCATATGCACTGGTTTAATTTATATCCTGAATTGACCTCTCTACAAATGTTATTTGTTATCACATTTCAAGGAACGGAACTAGTCATGTCATTTAGTACCAAATGCAGGCATCTCTTGTGTTGACAAAGCATGTGAACAAGTTACAATAGTCCTCCTCTTACAACCTTTTGTTTAACAATGCTTCAAAGTTATGACATCCACAGAAAAAGTGACCTATGACTTGTACTCACAATGATGATTGTTGTAGCACCCCTGAAGTCACAATTTGGGAGCTTGGAAACTGGTTTGCATTTATGACCGGCCTTTTGGTCTCATGATTTGATTTGTGACATTTTAGCCAATTTTCAACAAAAAAACAAAAACCCACAGCCATTGGGGAAGCTGGATTTGCTTAACTAATATGTGAGTCGCTTAATGACTGCTTTGAAAATTGTTACAAAATCATTTCCGACTTGACGTGAAACTGCAACTTATGAAAGAAATCCCAATCCAGTGGTGGTTTTCTTCCGGTTTGGTCCAGTTTGACTGAACCGGTAACTCCGAGGATCATCTGTGAGCGAATCGGTTTACTCCGACGTTTAGCTGCTGGGCCCTCCCACACACCCCGGCTCTATAATGACCCTTATTTTCTGCTTTTCAGTCTCAGCTGTTTCACGCAGCACAGCCGATTGCCTCATGTCAGCTATTTTACACACAGGGCTTGCAGAAGAAGGTGAGTTGCAAACGTTGCATGCGTGCAAAGCGCACGCTCACACTGAACCGGTAGGAAAACTTTTTGAAACCCACCACTGTTTCAATCCCAGTTGTGGTTGAGTCCCGGACTACCTATATATGGCTGAGATTTAAGCATGCATTTTGTACATCAATACCAAAATGGACAAACACTAACCAGTCTGACATTTTGGACTGATGTGGTTAAGAACTTTTGATTAGGCCTAATTAGCTCATTAGGGACATGATTTTTTAAGTCATCTAAGGAATTTGGGAAAAGACTCCACACATTTTGTACAGAGAAACTATCTTGTATACTCTAAATTATGTTTAGCGCAGACAAGAAACCCAGTCTTTGGACATTGTTATCCTCTCTACATTAATAGATAACACAAATGTTTTGAAATGTAAACAGTCTGAAGGCACTTTTATATACACGCAGATACTTAAAGCGTTATACAATGAAATACGCGCACATACATATATGTTTCTACTTTCCTCAGTGGAGTTGGAACTGTAAAGAGGTATTTACTGCCTCCTGGTCATGTGACCGCATTTTGGACACCTGGCAACTGGTGTGTATGAATCTATCCCATAGCGAACACTTGATTCACTTAATGAGTGTGGCATTTCTTAGTCATCACAAAAAAGGTTGTAAAATTGGATCAGTCACATGGGTGACTCATTTAGACTGTCAAGACTTATAACTGTACTGGGCAGACTCCATTATGGTTGTAAGTCAAGGACTATCTGTAAGAGAAACTGTCCTTTTGGTTCTGCACTTTTCTGAGTCATTATTCTGCTCACTTTTATATGATCCTTAAAAAGTGGCCAAATAAGTGGCCATATCTAGCCACCCTTGGCTGATCTTAGAAAGCTAAATAGGGTCCAATCTGAATAAAGGCTTGGATGGATTTCACCAGGAAAATCCTAGGACTGTAGGGAACATTGGGAAATTGGAAAAACATCATGGAAAAAGACAGTGAAAAACCACTTCAGTGTTATAGTGAAGAAAAATCCATAGATATGTCCATAAAATCATAAGTTCTGCTCAACTTGAAAGAGGCTATATTGCAGTGGTGGCTAAACTTTTTGGGCTCCTGTGCCAAAAATTGTGCGTGCGCTTGCACGCTCGCACTCGCGTGCCAGCACCCAGAAGGAAATGCTCGCGCCCCCACATCCACTACGCATGCACATGCAATCCACCCACCCACCGCCCACCGCCCCCTTACCTGCATTTCGCCTCACAGCTGATTTTCGGCCGGTTTGAGGCCTTTTTGGGCCTCCCAAAGGCTTGAGGAAGGCTTCTGCAGGCTTCTGCGAGCTTTGTAGGCCAAAATCTAGCCCGTTTCGTCACTTCCGGTTTTTCTGAAAAAACGGAAGTGACAAAACAGGGCTACATTTCAGCTTACAAAGCTTGTAGAAGCCTGCAGAAGCCTTTCTCAAGCCTTTGGGAGGCCTAAAAGGCTTCAAACCGGCCGAAAATCAGCTGTGAGGCGCGCACATGCACAGTGAGGTAGGTTTCCCTGCAGCTCGCATGTTATCACAAATGGCCCTGCATGCCACCTGTGGCACGTGTGCCATAGGTTTGCCATCACGGCTATATTGTAATGATGTGTCTGCTTCTAATTTTATGTTGAGTAAAAGCAGCAACAAGTTGCAATTTGGGTTCTGTAACTAGAAATTTTCTACAGTACTTCATAGTTGTTAAAGAGAAATTTATCTATGCATTTGTCCTAAATATAGAAGGGATAAAGGAAGTACACTCTTGGCCTCATCTTTGATGTCTGTGGGCTTCTTCTCAGACTCATTGCCCATCATCTAAGCCAATTAAATGAGCAGGATGTTGTTCCCTGCTGACATTCTTCCATTTATATGGTCATTAAGTGACAAATAAACAGTATTCAGGGAACTAAGTGGCCCTGCCTGGATTCATAAAATGTATTGATTTATTGCATTTCTAGCATGTTTTATTATTAGAAACAGTAATGAATTATACCAAAGTGGGATGTAAATCATTAATAAGCAAAACAGATTGAGTTTTAAAATAATTAAGTATAAATACAGTGGAGCTCTTTAAAATAAATTCTGAAGTGTAGAACAACACCAGATCAGATAACCAGAGCAGTACTTCTGTAGGCAAACGCATGAGTTAACATTTTAAGCTACTGTTGAAAGCTGATGAGATTCAGCATCAACCATCTCTTAACAGGGATGGAATTCCATACCCAGAGTATTTATATGAGGAATACTTTATCTTGGGTCATCAATAAAAGATTCTTAAGCAAACATTGTTTCTTTAAGAACTTGGCCAATACATTGGTGGAAAGGCTCTCGGGGGTTTATACGTTTATGTATATATTTTGAATTTCACTTTGTGTTGAACTGATAATTCTCTTTTTGAGGGAGGATAGGTGGTTCAGAAATGTAAAAAATCCAGAGTAAGTCATCTGTAGGTGGCCAAGGCTGATCAATAGGTTGGAAATCTGGTGGATTGGCTCCAGTTAATTTATTTATCGGGAGAACATCTGCATCTATACAATATCTACCCTTAAAAATGCATGCTAACAACTGAGTTGTAGTTGTGAAGATTTAAGAGACCAGAGTCGTGAGTGGTGCACTAATGAATTCTTCAAGGTTCTAGCATTTAACACTTTTGTAAAAATGTTTTATTTCTGTGGATTTATCCAATCCTCTCAAATCTAGATTAAGATATACTGAGAGGCAATTTGGTCTAGTGGTAAAGGCACCAGGCTAGAAACCAGAAAACTGTCAGTTCTAGTCCCGCCTTAGGCACAAAACCAGCTGAGTGATCTTGGACCAATCACTTTCAGTCCAACCACCTCAAAGGGTTGTTGTTGTGGGGAAAACAGGAAGAAAAACTATTAGGTATCTTCACTGTCTTCAATTATTTATAAAAATAATAAAAGCAGGATTTTTTAAAAGTCTAAATCTAGGCAATAATTATCAGATATAAAAAGCAGGGATTAAGAAGACACCGGTCTGATGTATGGGTAAGAAATGTCTGATCCCCGTCTTTTGTTCTCAAGAATTGCAAATAATCCCAGAAAATCTAATCAGGTGGAAGCTACACTGCCACTGACTCATTTCTGTTTGCAAGTAAACAAGGCTGTTGTGCATTCTTGCTGTTTTTATATCAGCTCTTGTAAAAGGGGAATATGGCACCCCACTCCATACAAGCCATTAGACCAGTATGGCAAGCTATAATAGAAGGACTTCTAAGCAATTTCTTTGCTAAATGAGAGCTCCTGGATTAAATGGCTTCAGAAGACAATAGCATAGGTTGATTTTGCTCACATTGGATAAGTTGTATCAGGAATGTTTGGGGCACTGGTTCTGTGTGTAGGGGATGGCCTGATTTCAATTGCTTCAGATAGATACGGTCCCTGGCAGGTATATGTAAAATACCAACTAGGTTTGGCAACATAGCAGCAGATGGACCAAAACTAGGTTGGGATATTAAAGAAATAAAGTACCGTATTTATCGGCGTATAACACGCACTTTTTTCCCCCTGAAAATAGGGGGCAAATGATGTATGCGTGTTATACGCCGATATAATGTTAAGAAGCCTTCGGTGAATGCTGCTGGGATCGGGGATCAAGGACACAAATGAAAGAAGGGGAGGGAGGAAGCAACCGAAGCCTGTCCTTCTCTCTGGGTCAGCTCTGTCAGTCGCTCTCTCGCTCCTCCACCAGCACAGGAAGAAACTGCTTCAAAGAAGCGGGGGCTTCCTGAAGCGCCCGTTTCTCCCCCACCCCACCCCGCCCGCCCGCCCGCCCGCCCGCAGTGCTCCGTTCTGCCTGCCTGCCTGCCTTCGTTAATGGTTGAATCGGAACAGCTTCGGCTGAGTAAAAGAGGCGAATAGTTATTATTCTCAGCCGAAGCTGCTCCCAAACAACCAGAAACTAAGGCAGGCAGGCAGAATGGGACACTGTGGATTGAAGCTGGCGGGGGTGGGAGTGGGGGTGAAACGGGCGCTTTCCTGAAATTTCCCTCTTAAAATGAAGATGCGTGTTATACGCCTGTGCGTGTTATACGCCGATAAATACGGTAATAAAGTAAATTCCTTTCCATATTTTCAGAATTGGAAGGAAAACTGATCCAGGAAAGAGAGACAGAGATGCTGAAAGAAGAGGAGAAAAAGAAAGCAAGACCCAGAATTGAAAGATCAGAGGTGGTACTCAACCAGTTCGCAACTACTCGGGCGAACCGGTAGCAGTTATTTGGCATGGGTCGCCGAACCGGTGGTGACCCCTGGCCGGCTACGCCCCCAACCCGGTCACCCAGTCACTCACTTGCGATCGCTCTCCTAGCTTTCCGTTCCCCACGTCCTCTTTCTCCCCGGGGGAAAGGAAGAAAGGCATGGACGCTGCAAGTATCGCTTTCCCCCTGTGAGTAAAGTACCTAGAGTGAGAAAGAGCATGGTCTGACAGAGGGGGTGGGGGTGAATCGAGCCTTGGAGCACTTTTGCAACATAAAAGAAATGCGTTTTGGAAGCAGGTCCTTTAAAAACTTCTCCAAGGATTCCCCATGGACGCTGCAAGTATCGCTTTCCCCTTGTGAGTTAAAGTGTCTGGAGTGAGAAGGAGTGCGGTCTGACAGAGGGGGTGGGGGAATCCACGCCAGCCTTGGGGAAATTTAAAGGAGCTGCTTCCAAAATGCTTGTCTGTTAAGTGCTCTGTGTGTGTGTGTGTGGGTGTGTGGGTGTGTATGTGTGGGTGTGGGTGTATGAGAGAGAGAGAGAGAGAGAAAGACAGAGACAGAAAGACAGAAAGAAAGACAGAGACAAAGAAAGAGAGATAAAGAGTGAGAAAGAAAGAAAAAAATAGGAAGAGAGAGAAAACTCTGTGTTATTATTTTTAATTGTTCCATTATTTATCATGCGTTAATATTTTACACTGTCCCTACACCTAGAGTGATTTTTCTGCCTTTCTTTTGCCCAGGGCTACCACATATTTTTCAGGGTTTACATGCATTCAATGTCAATAGTCCAGAGCATAAAATACACCTGGGTTTAACAAGAGTTGAAAGGGACCTTGGAGGTCTTCTAGTCCAACCCCCAGCTCAGGCAAGAAAACTGAGGATGCCAAACTCTGAGTAGAAATCCCGGGAAAGGTGTCAGAATAACACTTAGAAGGGACCTTGGGGGGAACCCTATACCATTTCAGAGAAATGCCTGTCCAGTCTTTTCTTAAAAACTTCCAGTGATTGAGCACCTAGAACTTCTGGAGGCAGGCAGTTCCACTGGTTAATTCCACTGTCAAGAAGTTTCTCCTTAGTTTTCGGTTGCTTCTCTCTGTTCAGTTTCCATCCATTGCTTCTTGTTTGCATTCTGCTTCTTTGGAAAATACATTGTCCCCCTTTCTTTGTGGCAGCCCCTTAAAAACCTGTTGCCTATCACACTCTTGAGTAAAGCATGTGAGCCATTTCCTCCTTTCGGTGGTCCATGAAAGTACATCTATAGTATGAAGATAATAAAGTCAAAAAAGGTGAACAACGTTTTTACAGAACGATAGATAAGCTGAAGCTGGGTGACAAGGAATGGCTGGGAGGTGAGGGGCCAGGTGAGGCACCCCTTGATGTGAGTGACATTGAGTTGGCCACGCCCAGCCAGTCACATGACCACCAAGCCATGCCCACCCAGTCACATGACCACCAAGCATGCCCACCCAGTCACATGACCACTAAGCCACACACCCCCAAATAAGCCACACCCACAGAACCAGTAGTAAAAAAAATTGATTTCCACCACTGTGAAAGATTGATGGTGGCAATACTATAATGCTGCTATATTTTTTTTACTATCATCACACTAAGATGTTTAGCTGGAACTCTTCAATTGCCAATCCACAATTAAATAAGTTTGTAGCCAAAATGAGGATGGTTTGGTGAAATTCTCCTCCTGTATTTTCCTTGATATTAAGGCAAAGATGATGGGTCTGACTAGAGAAGCAAAGAATTGTGTCTGCCTGGTATTCTAGTGTAATGACCCCCACGATCCTTTCTTCACAATAAAGCCACCGGTAAAATATTCCTTATTTCTCTGTGGTGAAAAGTCTCCCTGGGGAGACAGTTTTAACGGTGGCCGTGGTCTTGGGTTACTGCGAATCTTGGGGGAAATTACAGGGATGTGTGGTAAATATTACATGAACTGCAATACACAAGTGTTTTCCTGTAGGTTTTCTGCTGCTGACAATTACCCTTCAAGCAGCCTTCCAAATAGGCTGAAACTGCAATTCCCAGGAATTTTTAACCAACAGGGCCAGATGGAATTTTGGAAGATGTCGCCCCCAAGGCTGTCAGATGAGAGACGGCTGCTTTAAAATCTGATGAGGGTTACCGCTTTGTGCCCAATGAGATGAAACTAATGGACTTCTGGAGGGAGAGAATTCTTTTTTTTTTTTTTTTAATGAGTCTACCCATCAATGGTTTCTGCAGAGAGAGAAAAGACGATCAGAACAAATCCTATTCAGGTTGTGTTGTTTAAAAACAACAGGCAGCCTCTTTATTTTCTATTTTAAGTTAGGTTTAGTGAATTCAAAGAATGGAAGCATCATGTTGTAATGTTCTAATCAAAAAGGTCTAAGCAAACTTCTTCAAAAAGAAGGGAAGAGGCACCGCTCCTTCCACCTCCCACATGGCTGCAGTTGCAAATCCGCACAGTGTCATTTCATGGCAAATATACTAGGCTGGTAATTGCTCTGAAGCAGGTTGAGGCTCAGCTTTACTCTCACGGAACTCCACTTGCTAGTTCAAAATAAGAGAAGGCAATATGAATGATTGTGACATGGCTAAACACACCAGCAGCACTGTAGAAGAGACGGAGCGGGCTTGGTGGGGTGCCAACACATTATATTTAAATGGCTTATATACAAGGCAGGAAAGCAAGGAAAACATGGTGCAGCTACTACACTGAGGTTATAGCATGTCTACTGGCTTTTTTGTTTGTTGTGAGCCTTCTCTTTCCAAACTTTTGGTACTCATGTTTTGTTCTAGTTAACTTGACTTTCTTTCTTTCTTTCTTTCTTTCTTTCTTTCTTTCTTTCTTTCTTTCTTTCTTTCTTTCTTTCTTTCTTTCTTTCTTTCTTTCTTTCTTTCTTTCTTTCTTTCTTTCTTTCTTTCTAGAAGTTTATGAACAGTGTGATGTCAACCTTGAGAGGGCAAATTTGCTATCTATATAACAAATCTCTCCCCCTCCCTCCCCCCCAAGGGTAGAGTCCTCATATATTTTTCTGCCTGTTGCATTTATGGGTTCCAGTAACCTAGCTGGGGATGGCCTGGATTCTTTTCTTGTCCTTGAGTGGCATTTTTGGAGTGTTGAGTTCAGCCAGAAGGGTCAAGGCCTTTCAGAAGCAGCTAGTGTGTGGCCATCTTGACTCCTCGCACAGTAGCGTTCCTTGATCTTTGGGATGTTCCAAAACTCTCCAGAATCCCATTTATTTCTGCTTCTCTTCTAGGTTGTCCCCAAGTAGGTGTGGGTAATGGCACAGCAGACTATACAGAGAACCCATTTCTCTGCCATATTCCATTTTTTCATTGGGCAAAACATATTTGGACTTAATGGGTGACAAAGTTCTGCCTAAGCCATGAAAGCCAGGTGGATAGCTTTGGGCCAGCCATTCTCTCTCTGCCCAACCCACCTCACAGGATGGTTGTTATGGGAAAAATAGGAGTAGAGAAGTGTGTTGGATATATTTGCCACTTTGGAATATTCGTGAACAATAATTAAATCTGGACATAAATAAATGCAATCACATTCAATAGTCCCAAGGTTGCTTTTTTTCCAAGAGGCAACTGGACTTTCTGGTTTTTCTTTGAAGGGGTTTTGCTTCTCATCCAAGAAGCTTCTTCAGCTCTTCTTAAGCTTCTTGGACGAGAAATGAAATGTCTTCAAAGATAGAGATGAAGAAGCTTCTTGGATGAGAAGCAAAACCCCTTCAAAGAAAAACCAGAAAGTCCAGTTGCCTCTTGGAAAAAAGCCATTCGGGACAACCATGACCTGGATGACTGAGAATCTCCATAGACAATCGCATTCAGTGCTTGTCAAACATTGCACAGTAAATATAAGAGGCACTCTTGAATTAACAAGAGGAACATTTAAGATACTTATTGGGCATCTCTCTGTCCTTTGTTGTTTAATAGTTCTTATATATAAGTGAAGGAATGGTGGATCTCAGCTATTCTGTTTCCATGGTCAGTAATTATTATTGCCAGTCACTCTTGACTAGAAAGTGGTATTCAGTTCATCTGCAGAGCTGAATAAAATTAGCTGCAAGTGATCATGACATTACATTATTATGTTCCACCTTTTTTAATAAACCAGAAAGCAGAGCTGACAATAATTAGAATCGGCTGTTGAGTGCTCCTGGAAAAGTATATAATAACAGCAGAAACAGGTCCAAAAATAAAACAAATATCAGACTTCAGCAAAACCCGTCAAAAGTTTGCCTAAAGAAATATTTTTGTGTCGTATGGCATAACACCGTGAGAGAGGCTGAGGGGCAAAATTGGTTGTCACAAAGAATACCCTTTCTCATTTCCGAAGCTGAACTTTCTGCACATCTGCAGTATAGAGAAAATCCTCATTAAACTTATTATTATAAGTTTAAGATTATGAGCAGGAGATAAGATAATGAGAGGCAGATTCTTAATGTATCCTGGTCTAAAATCTTTTAGTACTATAGAGGTTATAAATTCTCCGTAGCTGCACTTTGCAGAAATCTTACAAGCATATCTTGTATGAAAAGATACCTAAATGTAACTGCCTAAAAGGATATTGATGTTCCTAAGTGTCCAACAAATTTTTGAAATCTAAAATTATATTTTAAACGATGCTTGGAAGCACATGAAAATGATGTATTTGTACCACACACTTTCTAAAACCTCAAGGGGTGACATCTGTTTTCTCACAATGCTCAATGTGCAGAGATTGTTCCAAGTTAAATGAATGGAGAATGACCAAGGGAGAATATTAAACTGGCAATTCATCCTTCATCTGTCTGAAAATGGATCCTGTTGGGAGAGGAATAGCATGACCACTACATATGGCAAAAATAAAAGAATGAAAATCATAAACCTGCAGAAAATCTGTATGATAAATTTTCATCTATATTAAACCAGTGGTCCTTCCTTTTCTTGTTTTTGGTGCCTATCTTCTGCTGCTAATATTCCCTTCCCCACCCATTACATCTGCCCTGATCAAAACTTTCCCATTCCCTATTAACAGCGGCTAGGATTGTATTTGCTAAAATTTGGAAGAATGAGAAAATACCATCAGAAGAAGAAGTTATTAAGAAAATATTGGAATGTGCAGAAATGAGTAGATTGACATTTGAAATTAGAGAACAAGAAGACAAACAATTTTATGAAGTTTGGGATCTTTTTTATCAATGGTTAGATAATACAATATAATAATAAAATATTTAGAGACCTAGGAAATAATGAATATACATTTTTTGGGGGGGGTTGATAATACTTTTATAATATTTTATTAAGATAGACTTGGTATGATTTTATGATTCGTTAGAAAATAAATTAACTAAACTATAGTTATCTCGCTTAAGTGTGAATTAGTTAAATTATAGTCAAATGATTGTTTAATAATGATATTAGGATATATAATTGTTGATTGATAATATGAGTTATTATGTAATATAATTATTATAATGACTATGAAATGGATGCACAAAAAGGAGTGGTAAACCAACCGATTACACTGTCTGTAAATTTATGAAGGATGATGATGTTTTTATGTTATGTTTTATGTTTTATGTGTTTTTTGGTTTGTTGTTAAAATCAATAAAACTTTTACTTAAAAAAAAAAAACTTTCCCATTCCCTGCACATAATCCAACAAACCTATTTAATTCCCTGCATGGACCATACAACTTTTTTTATACGTTATAGTTTGTTCACAGGTAATCCAAAAATAGCTGTTCTTGGAACAGTTTATTCACAGAATATTTTTCACATCTCTAGCATAGAAGCTGCAACTATAGCAGCCCTTAGCACCAAAATGTAATAGATGACATCTATGCTTTCTTGAAAAGTAATTTGAAGCCTGAGTTTTTAATTTGAAATTGGGAGAATATATTCAATGAAGAAAAAATATTTTGTAATCTGTCAACACTCTCTTGGTATTCATTTCACACCAGATTAGTCTGTTGACAAATCTTTTCTCTCCTTCAGAATGCTTTCAGAAGAAATAGTGAATTCATTAGAAGTCTGCGTAAAAGAGTACTAGAATGAAATATTTTCATGTGTTGGAGTGTTATTTCTTTTCTAAGAAGCACTTCAGACAAAAAAGAAATAATTAAAATAGGGCAGATGTATGGTTTTTTATTTCATTTAATTGACAAAGGCAGGTTTATTATGATATATAGAGCTCCAGGAGCTTGAATAAATCCCAGCATTCAGCATGGTGTGTTTCTCATCGCAACAGTCTTTATCTAAGTTTTCATTCTTCAATAACCGCCTCTGAATGTGCTTTAAGCCACTACTCTAAGTGAAAAAACAAAAATTCGATCCAATTTCTATTGAAAGCAGTAAGGTAAATCTTGGACCAAGACTTGAATTGTAATTGTAAGGCTGTGGAAAGTGCAATTTTCCGTTACTTCTTCTGGTGACATCCCCTGGAGTTCTCTCATAATTTCTCTGTAATAGAAAATCATGTGGAATGGGGCTGTTGGGGAAAGAAGGTAACTCCCTGTTGAGGTAATTCCCCATTAGGAGAATGAGTGCACACAGGGAGATGTAGTGAGAGTGATGTTGAATAACACACGACCAGCACACAGATACACTGAATAGTAAAATGTAGGTTTTACTTCCAGTAAATGGTTAAGCAAAGTCCAACAAACAGTCCAAGTCATTCACAGTTAAAGCAGCCAGTTTTCAGTCCAGGGATAATCCAAATAAAGTCCAGTATCATAAATAGTTCAGTAAAAGATTCACATCAAATCCAAGAATAACGACGATCAGCAATAGTCAATAGGGAAATGCAGGAATGGCAACACTCTCTGGGAAACCAGGTTTCTGGCTCCATCTTATGGCTCTTTGAGGAACCACACCCAATTACAATTTTAGCATTCCCTTAAAGAGTATTAAAATGTTTATCCTGGTTTATATATTTCCAACCCAACTGTTAGGTGACTTACATTCCTAACACTCCCAAAATGAAGGGAGAGGCATTTCTCACAAGAGTTCTATTCAATTTCTCATATGGATTTCAATTTCACTTTGTGGAAGCTACACTGAATAGCAGGACTCTTAATAGAGGAGTTCTCCTAAGATTTGAAAAATTGAATAGATTTTCAAATATGATCATTTTAAGAAGGCAAATTGTTTTAAGAAATTTATCATATGACCTGAGTCTTGATGTCAAAGAATAATAACCAAATAATAACCAAACATCGTTATTCTCAACTAGTATAGTCTCCATTTTCACTAGAGTAGTTAAGAGCGTTGATTCCTTGGCCTTTTACTCTTATATGGAAAACAGAGTCGTAACTGTATAGTGATTCCTCAGCATCAATTATGTTCACCTTGACAAAATATGTTTCTCTTTTTAATGAGCAGGCATCAAGTTTGTACTCTTATATGTAGACACATGATCTTGAAATAAATTGTTCCTGGTTCATGTTGATCTTGCCTGTATTGTACAGTAAATATATTCCTCAGGCCAAGTCATCCACTAAATTAGTCTCGTGGAGAGACATCTGTGGAAACAAGCAAGGTGGATGCTTATTGTGTTTTTTTTTAAAAAGCCACCTTCCCAAAAGCTCTGTCTCCTTTAGCAGAGTCAGACATGGACAATGTCTGGACAATGATGGCATTTCTGAAACAAGTTTAGAAATAAGCTATCCAGGTATTCTTTCCCTTTAGTTTCTTTCAGAACATTTTTGTGTTACTTCTGAAGAGTTATTGCAATTTATTTATCAAAATGGCAGGCCAAATTTATATTCATATGGACATTACGAAAATATTTATATTGAACTTTATAAATAAATAAATAAAATTAAATAAATAAACAAATAAACAAATTATTTGTATTCTGACCAAAAAGCATCAACATGTTACTAAAATATAGTCCTTTTAGAAATTAGGAAAACGGATGCTTACAATTATCAATCTGGGAAGATTATTTGGAGGGGTGGGAGCTTTTGCAAAAGGACAAACTGCACATATCAGCTGTAGTAGAATAGACAAGGTTAGTTCCTTGAGGGTAAAGGTAAAGATTTTCCTTGTCCCAAAGATGCTTTCTTTAAGAGGCAACTAGATATTCTGATTTTTCTTTGAAGATGTTTCACTTCTCATCCAAGAAGCTTCTTCAGCTCTTGAGACAACCATGACCTGGATGACTGAGAATCTCCATAGACCTTTCCCCTGTCCAGTCATTTCCAACTCTAGGGGACAGTGTTCATCTCTGGTTTTTAGCCGAGGGAGCCAGTGTTGTTCAAAGATATTTCCCTGGTGATGTGGCCAGCATGGCTATATGCCAAGGCACATGGAATGCTGTTACCTTCCAACTGAAGTGGTACTTATTTATCTACTCGCATTTGCATGTTTTCAAAATGTTAGGTAGGCAGAAGCTGGGGAAAGAATAAGAGCTCATCCCATTAGGCAGCACACCTCAAACCCAGGTGGTCAGGTTTCCAGCTGACAAGCTCAGCATCTTAGCATCTTTAACCACTGAGCCATCGCACCCTTCCTTGAAGGTATTCCAAGTAAACTACAGAAACAGCATTACAAATGCTTCTCGTTGTGATTTTACAGCCTGCTTTAAGTGCCTTTTCTTATGTGTAATTGGAATAGGAAGCTATTCTCTTTCCTGGGTTTTTTTATATGTTCCATAATGTTGCATTGATGAAATCACTGAAACAATTAAGTGGTGGTTTACATTGCATGTTCTGGTGGACTTAGTCAATAGTATTTATTCCCTCAGTCCATCACACAGAAATCTTTGATGTATTTCAGAAAGTACATTTCTTTACTGATTAAAGTACTTTTCAAAATAATTTTAAAATTCATGTATGTTCCCTACATCTCTTCATTTTTGACAATCACCACTATGATTACCATGCTATAATGTCTTAATTATATGCTACAATATTGACCAAATTTGGATTACTACCAAATTCTTTTCTGTTATTGTGTAAAGTGCTCATTGATCTCTGTGTCTAAGAGATACTATCTGATGCTTCGGGCAATACAGTATGAGAAATATGTACTATAATCAAAAGGTTACTTTCGCAGAATCTTTTTGCAATACTGAAGTAATTGCAATGGTCAGTTGGAGCCATGTTTATAGAACAACTATAATGTTATCTTTTCCAAGATTTAGGTGCGATTTTGATGCTATAAAGCATGGGTGTCAAACTCGCATCACATTGCCATCACGTGACGTTTTGCGATGTTTCTCCCCTTTGTGGAGCTAGGATGGGTGTGGTCTGCGCATGGCACATCTGGTCCGTGAGCTGCCAGTTTGACACCTCTGCTATAGAGACACATGTTTAGATTCTAATTAAAAGATCTTAGTTCGTTTTTGTGTAATTCATATATTTCATTGTATCCCTGATATAAGTGTCAACTCTGAAGTTGGCCATTTTCTTTTTTGTAGTTTCTAGGGAGATTTCTTTTCTCACTGCTTCAGGGCTGACCCAGCCTGGAGCGTAGCGGGCCAGGGAGGGTGGTGTAGAGATAGCTGGGGTGTTGTAGCCAAAATAAAATTCTTTACCATGTGAAACAAAGACATTGGTCCAGATGTCCGCAGGGTGGACACTGAAGTCACCTAGCAACTGGGCTGTATGCTGATTGGACTAGGTGACTGAGACTCTAGGGAGGGGGAGTGATAATTTTTTTTTTTAACTGGGGGGGAAAACGGTGGCAACTTAGAGCTGGTTTTCCACCAGGAATATGCCAATTTGATATGTCCTAATAAAAATGTTCTTTGAGGAATTTGCTTGCCTCGGAGTTCTTGTTGAACGGGATGTATTACTTGGAACCCTGACAATATGTATATTTATTGTGTTATGCATTGAGGTTTCACATATATCTGAGAACTTCACTGATCTCTCACTGACCTGTATGTCCTAAACTGGTATCAATCAAATTTGAATGCATTGAGCACAACAAAAAATATTTCAGATATTTGAAAGAAGTCAGTGTAAACACTGTAACACAGTCTGCTTAGCCATTATTTCCTTAATCATTGACTAGACTGACACAAAATGCCAAGCCATAAAATATGGTTTACAGAGTACAGTGATCATTTTTAAATTGCACACTGACCCACAATCCCATCATGGCTTAAATGTTGTGTAAACCCAGGCATTATCACACTCTGTTGTTTTGCTGAAAATTCATTAGCAATCAAACAGCCTTCTAGAGAAAACCATTAGGAATTTTCCTGATGTATAATTGTTACTACATTAACCTAGCTGGACAGTGTGGCTGCCATTATTTGCTATATATAGTTCAATCCTGATTTGACAAAATTACTTGGATGTGTCTCCAGCATCTGAAAATAGGAAGAGCTAGAAGTTATGAAGTGTATCTTCAAAGCACAGCTACAGTTCAGCTTTGCTTTCAACCTATATGAAGGTGAGTTTTCTAAGAAAAACATTTTTGTTCCTAAGAAAATATCCTATTAGATGCACTGTTTAAAATTCTGGTTTACATCAGACTGAGATGCTAGTAAATAAATGACCATGTGATGGAATTTCTGGGAGCTGTTTGTGGATTCAGTGAACAAAATCTCTGCCATATAATAAAACTATGTCAGATGTCTTTGGTGCACTCAATTGGATTGCCAGATAAAGTCATACAAATTCTGTCTTAGCATGCATGGTGTGGAAACTTTTTATTGGCTAGTTTGTAAAAGGTTACCTCCAATTTCTCCCCTTACACACTTTGAAAGAAGTTGAAAGAACGTTTCTTTGTCTCTAAAACATGGTTTAGAGATCAATTTGACTTTCAATATACTCTAACATGAGCATTTTATGAGAACTGAATTTCCCAAATAGTTGTAAGGGGCCATTATAATAGAATTTTTTATCTAGCTGAGCAGAATATTTTATGCAGAAAATGTGCTTGACATCTCTTTCACTCTTGTCTCTCTCCACACATATATAGCACACACACACAAATATAAACAAATTGTTATTCTGTCTTTGCTTTTAACTCTCCCCTATCTAAGAATTAATATAACTAACAAAAGCCTTTGTTCCAAGTTGGTGTTACATATATTGTTTCACGTGACTTGACTTTAAAATTAGCAATTTTCCATATTTGCGACTTCATTTACTTAAAAAAAAACACCTTCTTATTATCTTTGTTTTCTTGTAAATCTGTCTTTGGTAAACAAGGATAAAAGTGCAGTTAACTTGTCAGGTGGTTATTTTTCTGGGTCGTAGTCAGGTATATCTATCTACTATAAATAGATGAGGGTGAAGATGGGGGGAAAAATCAAGCCATTTAGACAATCATCAAAGTATGGCTGGGGGGTAGAAAATGTATGCAGATGAGGATGCATATTCAATTTGGAAGGATGGCTCCATCTATTTTTTTAAACATATTAAATAATTAAATTTGATAGCTAAAGTAGGAGGCAGAATAAATGGTGTTGGAAGGCAGGCCTTTGGAGGAAGCAAATGGCTAGGGGAAGTAAGGGCAGAAAACACTTGAGTTGCATGCTAATCAGCTGGAGTCAGTGTGAAAAGATAATGGGATATGTTCTGTTGACAAGGTGAACATAACTATGGCAAGAAAAAAATATCTAGAGTTAGAAAGCAACGGGGACATAATGGACTGAAAAGCCCAAACTAGTGAAACTAGATGATAAAGGCATTTAAAAAAAAATAGCAACAGACTCCGATAACATGGGCCTCGATTAAAATTAAGGAGAATTCAGCAGCAGGGTCAATAAAATAGCTATAGGTCATGGAAAAGTGTGAAGCAGGTTAAAAGGTAGTAGAAAATTGCTAAATCATACACTATAAGATGACTTGCAATTCCAACACAAGATACAGAGTTGAAGAAATCCTTGAACTGAACTCTTGCAAACAGATGCCTGTTAAATGCAACAGAGCAGATGGAAATTTACCTATCTTTCTGGGTAAATTGTTCTGCCCACAGGGTGAAAGAAACACAATGGCTGTCATCAAAGATGGATAGACGTGCAAGGTGATGGAAAACACCAGCATGACACATCTCATCTTCCACCCAGCATTCTCAGATGAAGCCAAGTGTTAATATTTGGGAGCCCAAGCTAAAATCAGTAAACAGGACTAAATTATTGGTACAAAAATGGAACATGGGAACAGAAGGGTGGATAGAGTAACAGAGAAACAATGCTGAAATGTTCATCTGCCTCACAAAATAAAGCCAGAAAGCTTCATCCTGGTCTGAAAGTTGACCAGGAATTTTCCTTAAATGTAATTTGAAATTAAATAGGTTGTACTCCGAAAAGATTTTTCTCCAGTAAATGTATTCCAGTCCATAATGTCAAGTATGTAAAGAAGATATAAAGAGACAAAAGTATTGGGCTAGTGTGGGATGAAGTTGCTGTAAAATGTCCCAGTACAACTTCTGAATGTTTTGTTCTGAATCTCCACTAAATTGATTAGCCTGGGGACATTTAAACTGTTTGGAAAATGATGATTTTAGAATTTAACATCTGCTTTTCTTAAAAATAACGATGTTCTCTTACTCAGCAAAGAACTTGTCCATAAATGAAATAGTATGCTGTCAAAAGATTTTATTTTATCACTAATACAGTCCTCAAAGCCAGTATGTGTGTTTTCAGTTATCTCAGGATAAAAATTCCTGGGAAGTTTGATTTTTGCAGTTGCCATTTTAAAGTAGTAGCTTGGCTCGTTATTTTTGGCGACAGATAAAAGAAGCCCTGGATTTGAATTTTTACTGAATTTTCAATACACCACAAAACTTAGCAATTGTCTCTGTGCCTAACAGGGAATGATTCTTCCCTTAATGTCAAACCCTCTTTTTTCACTGTTTGACATCAAGGAAGGCATGTGGGAAACTAGTTATCTTTAATTGCTAGCATGTATCTGCTTTTTTATAAGAGTATTTATTACCATTAATGTTACTGAAAATAAGTATGCTTAGAGCATACTTATTAGGAAGGGGTGAGTTCCTCCTATGTTCTCATTCAGTTTGTCCAAACTGAGGGGTAGGGTGGGAGTCAAATTTTGCTGAGAAGCTTTGGAAAGGTGAAGCCTTGGGCAGTAGCTTCTTTCACTGTTATTTTTCACCTCTTTTCAAACTGCTTCCATTCACAAAATGCAACAGGATGTAGTGCTGGGAAATCCAATATGGCAAAAGTTTCCTGTACCCATGAATCATGTTTTAGTTTCCTGAAAATGAGGGAAACATTGGAGTTACAGGTAGTCCTTGTTTACTGACCATTCATTTAGCAATTACTCAAAGTTACAAGGGTGCTGAATAAGGAGACTTATCGGTCCTCGAAATAGTGGCTATTCCAGTGTTTCTGTGGTCATGTGATTTCAATTTAGATGCTTGGCAACTAGTGCACATTTATGATGGATGTAGCATCCCATAGTCATGGGATTGTGACCTTCACAGCCAGCTTCCAACAGACAAAATCAGGCAGAAAGTTGCCAGTTGCTATCACTTGGCACTGCCATTTCATGACTGCACCCAGAACTGGCAAAATGCCCTAGTAGGTCAAAGGAGCACTGTCATGGTTTTTTTTCACTTTATGACTATACTTAGTGACAGAGTTGCTGGTCCCAATTGCAGTTGGTAAGCAAGAAGTACCTGCATTGGAGTAAAAGCATTGAAAAGTCAAAGGCTAAACAGATTAGCAAGTTCAAGAAGTCTCTATATTTTATTTGTTTTTACTATTTTGCAATTATTAACCTAGTAGCAGGGGCGTAAATGTAAAAGCACCATACCGGTAGTTACACCGGTAGGATCCTACCCCTCCCTAGTAGCATACATTAACCAAACCAGTCAAAAGTATCTAGTGCAATAAAAAGATCCTAATCCACAATATCAATATAAATTATTCCCATGGGGATAAGCATAAAGCAATTTAGTGCTTCAGAGTACAAAAAGACAATAGTTAGAACAAATACTTAGCTTAGAACAAATGCTTTGAGATGGATGGACTTCAGTGCCTAGAATTCCCCAACTCAGAAGATGCTGGCTGGGGCATTCTGGAAATCGAAGTCCATACATGTTAACGATGCTGAAGTTGAGAAACACTGGCTTAGATGCATACAACATTTAAATGTATTAACACACCTGAGTGAACTGGAAGGTGTTTGCCTGTTCCTTAAGAGATGTTAGAGAAAGCACCAGGACGGTTTTGCTCAGGAAAGAATTCTTCAACTGGGACTTTCTCCATAGGAAATATTTTCTCTCTCTTAGCTACATTCCTTAACTTCAGTGGAGAACATATTTCTAGAAAAAATATAGTTTAACACAAAGCTTTTATTTGGGGTTATTTTCAGGCGTGGGATTCTACCACACCTATTCACTAGAACCAATTGTTAACATTCTAAGCAGTTCGGAGAACCAGTTGTTAGAAGAAATTACTGGCCTAATCCTGTAAGGAAGGCAGGAAGGAAACATTCTGGTGTTGCTTACAGAAACTGCCTCTCCGTTAACGCTTATTACATTCTTGGCAGGACTAGACTTCCTGTCTCAGGAACTTCTCTGGAGTTTTTTCCCCCTCCTTTGCTGGTACTTTGCTTGTGTGGAGTGACCATTCAAAGTTACAATGGCACTGAAAAAAGTGACTTATGACCATTTTTCACACTTACGACTGTTTCAGCATCCTCACAATCATGAGAGGCCAGGCGAGGAGATG
This sequence comes from Notechis scutatus, assembly GCF_049901735.1. Taxonomy (NCBI): domain Eukaryota; kingdom Metazoa; phylum Chordata; class Lepidosauria; order Squamata; family Elapidae; genus Notechis; species Notechis scutatus. The sequence goes on along the minus strand of NC_142009.1, from coordinate 192,453,667 downwards.
CGTGCCTTGATGTGAGTGATATTGAGTTGGCCACACCCAGCCAATAATGTGACCATCAAGCCATGCCCACCAACTAAGCCACCCCCACAGAACCGGCTGTTAAAAAATTTGAATCCCACCCCTGGTTATTTTAGATATTGTACATATGTCATAATGTATATATAAATAATCAATTTTAATTGGTATATGGGAGGTGCCTAGGTTGTGTGGCTATGTCCCTGATATGAAACCCATCCTCATGGCCTTGGTATTCTTACAGTCCAAGTTAATCATTGCTAGGTGCATGTAATCAGTTATCAGTGTCATCCTGCTGAATGCCAAAGAACGTTTGTTTCAGAATTTGATTTTGAAAATCTAGAGAAGGTAGTGTTAAAATATTCTACATGTATTAAGATCACATGTCTTGTTAGTTTAAAGAGACACTAAATTACTAGAACTTTTAAGGTTTAATGTTGCAGTCCTATTAAGATGTATAAAATTCATTTCACTGCTTCAGTAGGAAATTCCTTTGCTTGCTTATAATATGAAGATAGCTTCGAAAGCGTACTGATCTCACAGAAATGGGCAAATGGATATTCTGTTCTAGAAGATAAATTCAAGAAGAGAGCTGGACATTGAAGATAAGTGGGTGTGTTTTGTTATAATTTAAAATCAACATTGGACAATATTGGTATTAGAATGGAATTTATTTGGCAGAACGATAAATGCAACCAGTGAAATTTAGTCAGTGAAAAATGACTGCACAATGATTAATAGATTTCCCATTTCACAAGAATTTAAGACAGCTTACAATAATATTAATCAACAAAAACAACAACAATCTCAGCTGTCCAAATGAATTAGGCAGTCCAATCTCCATCAAATGCTTGATAGAAGAAGGTTTTCATGGACCTTCTAAAGGCAAAGTGGTTGAGAGTATTCCTTACAGTATTTTGTGTCCTCACTATTTTACCTTTCATGGGTAGGATCGCTCAGCACTCAACTTGATTGCCCAAGGTTGACTGATTTGAGGTTGTGGAGATGATCTTGTGGGTATATTATGATCTTGTTTTAAAAATAAAGGAGTAATTTTTTCCCCCCAAGATGCTTAATATCTTAAATTTATCCAGAAGAATTGGAAAAAAAATGAAGATAAGATTAGATGTAATACTTCCTCAGGGATAGTTTATGTTTGGTCTTAGACTCCTCGATGCATGTAAAGGGTGAAATTGTTTATATTTTTCTTTAGTTGCTTGTTGCATTATTATTTTTATTGTGATATTTTCTATTGTTCAGTAATATGTATCGTTTCCTATATTAAAACAACATTGTTTCTTTAAAGAAACAAACTGCTTTTGGTAGCTACAATTAGATGGAGCTTAATCTTGAGTCATGATGCAGATCTTAACAAATTAAGAGTTGGAAGGGACCTTGTTGGTCATCTAGTCCAACCCCACCCCCCCAAGCAGGAGATCCTACACCATTTCTGAAAAATGGCAGTCCAATCTCTTCTTGAAAGCTTCCAGTGATAAAGTTCCCACAACTTCTGAAGGCATTGGTTGTTTGTTCTCACTGTCAGAAAATTTCTCCTTATTTTTAGGCTGAATCTCTTCTGGATCAGTTTTCATACACTATTCCTTTTCTGGTGTTCAGGTGTCTTGGAAAATAGTTTGACCCCTTCCTCCCTGTGGCAGCCCCTCAAATATTGGAACACTGCTATAATGTGTCCCCGATCCTTCTCTTCACTAGACTAGCCATGCCAAGTACTTGCAACCGTTCATCATATGTTTTAGCCTCCAGTCCCCTAATCATCTTGGTTGCTCTTCTCTGTACTATTTCTAGAGCCTCAACATCTTTTTTATAGTGTGGTGACCAAAACTGGATGCAGTTGGTCTTATTAAGGCTTATAGAGTACCTCACTTGATCTTGAGTGTATTCTTCTGTTAATGCAATTTAGGATTATGTTGGCTTTTTTGGTTGCCACTGCAAACTATTAGCTCATATTTAATTGGTTGTTCACTAAGACTCCAAGATCCCTCTCACAGTTATTGCTATTAAGCCTGATTTCACCAAGTCTATATGTGTACTTTTGGTTTTTCTTGCCTAAATGTAAGACTTCCTTTTTCTCTACATTGAATTTCATTTTGTTAGATAAGGCCCAGTATTCAAGTCTGTCAAGATCCATCTGTATCTTGAGCCTATAGGGCGTTAGCTATTAGTGCCAGCTTAGTATCACCCACAAATTTGGTGTGTGCAGTGTGTGTTAATTATAATATATGCAACTGAGTGAGTGAACCTCATACCCAAACTACCTATTGCTGAACTACAACTGTTGGAGTCCCAATGAGCATGACTGGTGGCAAATGGCCATGGCAATTCAGCAATTTCTGGTGGGTTAACAGGTCCCAATCCTTGTTTTTAACTATAAAAATAAATTCTTGTTTAGTGCTGTTTATTTACTTATTGCTAGATTCATATCCTACCTTTCCCTCAAGAACTCAAGGTGATATATTTCATCCTTAGTTTTCCCATGTGAGGGAAAGAAACAATCACTTGTGTGGTAAATTGAGTTAGAGAGAGACTGGCCCGAAGTCACCCAATGATCAGGATGGACATCAGTGGTGGTTTTCAAATTTTTTTACTACCGGTTCTGTGGGTGTGGCTTAGTGGGCGTGGCAGAGGAAGGATACTGTAAAATCTCCAATCAGAGGTGGTATTTGCCGGTTCTCCAAACTACTCAAAATTTCCGCTACCGTTTCTCCAGAACTGGTCAGAACCTGCTGAATACCACCTCTGCTGGACATGAACCTTCATCTCTCTAGCTCCCATCCAGCACCTGAACCATGAAACCACACTGGCTCTCTGGGGTTGACATAATACCAGTCATGAAACAATTCAGTTTTATTATAGAATATTCTTAAAATTAGACTTAATCTTCAGCTGTTTATCATGCAGACTTAACACTGATCAAAAAACAATTTGAACAGGAGGTTTTTTGTTTTTGTTTTGTTTTTATAGCCAACCAACACTAAAAGTTTATGAGTTCTCTATAAAGTAGATACTCATTCATTTCTCTTGCTGAATAATACCCCTGCATAGCTGTAAATCTTTACATGATTCACAGAAACCTTATCACATTTCTTCTCCATTCTCACTTCTGCCTAAAAATCAATATGGTACTCCAATAATATATTAGTTCATATGTTCTTTTTCTTTTGTTTTCAGTTATTTCAGTTCTTTTCTTCAGAAACATTTTATGTATACTTTCCATATACACATGAAAAGAACTGAAATAAGCTTAGTCTTTTTTTTTTTTTGCTAGGCCAAATTTTGGAAAACAGAAATTTAGAGTAAGTTGGGAAAAGGGGATTTGAGCAGAGGTGGGATTCAGTTTTTTTAACAACCGGTTCTGTGGGCTTGGCTTGGTGGACATGTGACTGGGTGGGCATGGCCAACTCAACGTCAGTGATGTCAAGGGTGCTTCTCCTTGCCTGGCCTCTCATGACAGTGGGCATGCTGCAACTGTCATAAGTGTGAAAAATGGTCATAAATCACTTTTTTCAGTGCCATTGTAACTTTGAATGGTCACTAAATGAACCGTTGTAAGTCAAGGATTATCCGTACAAAAATACAAAAATCTTCTTTGCTTTCAAAAAGCTGCCCTAAATACCAATCATTAGATTAAAAATACCTGCAAGCCAGAATTACAAATCAGGCAGGGTGCCAGAGCACCTTGAGGAATGAAAATAGTTAAAATGCAGTCATAACTATCAAGCAGCCATCTCTTGCTCATAAAGTGAAACCTTTTAGCAGAGAGGTCATTTAAGTTCTCCAAAAAAAGCACACCCAGGAAAAGCAATCCTTAGATCCATTTGCACCACTTAAAGATACCAGCTGGTCTCACTCACCTCACAAAATATCCTAAGGAAATCATCCAGATTTAAGGAAAGGTCACATTCCCCCCCCCGCCCCCCCCAGAAAGGGAGTAAAAAAATCAGTGCCAAGCTTGCCTCTTGCCTCTTGGAAGTATACCCCAAAAGGACAGTGCCAGATACCACTAAAGCAGTGAAGGAACACCCCCTCCCCATATAGAAAAAGAAACCATGAGGCAGGAAAAAATTCAAACACAATACAAATAATTAAATCACAACAGTAGCTGTTCCTTGTTGAAGCTGAATAGGGAAAATTATTCCATCAATAAACACAGGATTAAACGTCACCAAGCGCAGAATTAACCTTCACCAAAAACCAGTTTTAGACCAAAACTCAGAAAGGGTATGTAAACTCACATTTGAATGTCAATCTTTCTAGCTAGCCAAGAAGCCTTGCTGAATGTCCCTCATCTTAGTTCCCTGTCACTAAAAACTTTGCTTCATTATTCAATTATTTCTTCAAAGTGTTGATTGTCCAGGGAAGTATTTCCTCCCAACAGCAATGTAAAAATCTTAAAACAACCCTTCCCCTTTAAGAAAGCCAAGCCTTAGAAGTTCCGGAGACAGAAAATCTAGGCATACTGGCAAGAATGTAATAAGGGTGGAAAAAAAACAAAAGGAGATTTCTTCTAACTACCGGTTCTCCGAACTGCTTAGAAAGTTAACAAGGGGTTCTATAGAACCGGACAGAACCAGTAGAATCCCACCCCTGGATTTGAGCTAAAAGGGTGAGTGAAATTGCCTGGGTTTTTTTTTCCCTACTGTTGAAGTGAAAAACCAATACTAAGCATCACCCCTGGAATGAATATTTATTTTTGATGAAGCATTGTTCCAGACCACTGGGTGATTTCAGTTGCAGTCTCTGGACAGGTTGTACCTAGACATAGGGCCCTAATTTATTATTCATTTTCTGATGAATATGAACCGCTTCCCTTGTCATGACATTGCCCTGTGAAATTATACTTGCCCATCTCCTGGTGACTCTAACCTCTGTGAACCTTCATTGTATTTAGCTTCCTTTTCTGACTTAATGCCCTGCAATTTCTGCCAGTTGTTTCTCTTTGCCCTCTCCTCTTTTTCCATTGGATGGTCAGTTTCTCATTCCTACCTTTGGCTTTTTTCTTTGTAGTTTTATTTATTTATTCCTCTTGGGATATTTTGATTTAATATAGAACTCTGTAAGAGGTTTTTTTTTTCCTTTGTGGCTTGTGGTTGCTGTTCAGCAGACCTGAAGATTATTCTGTGTTCTGTGCCACTTTTAACTCATCATTTCTTTCTATTGCCTTACAGCCTCCATTTGTCTGCTCAGCCTAATTTGATTCAGGTCTTGTAGAACATATGCAGGATGGGCTATACTTTATCAATTTAAATGCTTGCCTTTGAGTCTGTATCTTTTTCTTTATTAATTATTTCTATTAACCTGCATTTTTAGAAGATATGAGTACTTCTGAATTTCCTCTTTCTTGTAAAATGCTGGCAGTTATCTAGATCAAACAAGATTTCTATTATCCTCTTTAATCAATAGGTGTGATGCTAATCAGAAAAAAAAATATTTCTTTTGTATGTCTGTGTGTGTTCAATATTAATTATAATACAGTGATCTTACACATTGCCGCAACATAATCATAAGTTATTGAACAAAGAGGGCTGCACTGTAACTCAGAAATGCCCTTATCATTACATATTCTATGGATATATGCATTTAGAGGTTTGCATTTGGATGAGCTATTGTTAGAGGTAACCAAGAGCATGGTGGCTCACACGGTTAGGATGCTACGTGGATGATCAGTAAGTCCCAGTTCGAGACCCGGGTGCTATTGTGTGACGGAGTGAGCTCCAGTCATTTGCTCCGGCTCCTGCCAACATAGCAATTCGAAAGTGTGCATTCACAAGTAGAAAGATAGGTACCATTTTGTCGGGCACATTAATGGGGACATGAAAGCAGCCCCTAAGCAGATGTTTCCCAGGCAAAAGTAATGTCACCGGCTAATCCTTTCAACCAGGAAATTCCATGGTGCTTCTGATCTGAATGCGAGCAAGATAAAGCATCCCATTGAGTGTTAATGTCACAGTCTGTTTCCCAATGGTTTGGGATCCAGGTTAAGGAAGTTTCCAAGGCAAACCATTGGTAAATCTTTTACCTGTGATAATCTATAACAAAGGAACATAAATACTATCCAATACAGAGCAGAAATCTTGCCATATTGTTAACGAATATACTGTATTTTAATTAACATGATCCGTATTGTTTATTTGTATATGTTTGATTGGCTACATCAGCATTCATCAAGTATATAGCATTCCATCTCATTCCAAATAGGGGTTTTGGTTGAAAACCATAATTAATAGGCAGCTAGCGGGAGGGGGGGGGGCTACTTAAATCAATTTCTTTATAGTATATTTTGCAAATCAAAATCCTTGAAAGGTGGTAATCTAGGAAGGGGTTCAAATAGAGTTGTTGTTTTAAACCATCCTTAGCCTTTGCCTGGAATAGAGATCCCTAACCTTTTGACGCTAGTGGGATACTTGGAATTTTAAAAGCATTTTGAAAGCTCTATTCCAAAATGGAGGTCATGGCCCAATGCAACCAGTTATTGAAACCCCAAATAGTTAGCTTTCTCTCTTTAGTCCTCTAAATATTTGACCATTTCAACTTACAGATATCCTTTTTTGTGGGCAGGTGATCATATTTCCATGTCCATAATAAAGTCCTGGCTGCAGCCCCTGATCATGTTTTCTAAGAATTTCTTGAGGAACACTATGTACAGAGCTCGTGCTTAAAAATAAAGATGCCGTGCTTTATTTTCTTCAAGTTTTTGTTTTAATTTTAAAAAATTATAATAACTTTTTCCAAAGGAAAAAAGGGGGGGGCAATGATATAGTGGTTGCCATGGAGATGTACATGCCAGTCCATGGCAAGCACCATGTTGAGAATCAAGAATCTAGAAAATCAGAATAGAAAAGCTCTACTATTTGTTCTTATTCCACTTTAAAGTGTATGTTTTGATGAGGTATACAATTGTGTTGCCTGGCACTTCTAGTTTGGTGTAACTTTATGTTCTGCACAGTACACCTTCAGATCTTTTGAAGCAGTTAGGCTGCTATGATTCCCAAGTGTATTAGTTATTCAACATAAACTTCTTTTTTAAATGCATCAATGAAATTTGAAAAAATAATAATAATTTCAGATAGGTTTTCACGGAACCTGGGGCCTGTTAATGTATCCCTTCATCCGATAAGCATCAATAAGAGGGATATACAGTATATATATATATATGTGTGTGTGTGTGTGTGTGTGTGTGTGTGTGTGTGTGTGTGTGTGTATGTGTATATATATATATATATATATATATATATATATATATATATATATATATATATATATATATATATATATATATATATATATTCTGCTTGCTAGCCCCACCCCTTTTGGGGATATGTTCATATCTCTGGTCCCTGAATCAGTCATAGAAATTATGTAGGAGTGAGGAGAAGGTGAAATTTCCTGCTTTTGAGAGAAAATGTATCTCTTTCCCACTTTGCAAGAAGGTTGCTGCCTAAGTGCCTAGAAACCATTTTTAACCACTTGGGGAATCTGGTAAATAGCATTTTGCAAGTCTGTAATGTAATGACATGAGGATTTCTAGTAAACTGATAACATATATACAGATAGGGTGTGTGTATTCAGTTTGAGTTCAGAAGAGAAAATAGTTTCATTTTGTTCCCAGTTAAGGAAAGTAACGTTTGAATTAAATTGTTGAAATGTTCTAACATTAAGCGAATGGGGTGGAAAATAACTCATATTTTCAATACAAAATAGGTAAGTCCAATGCATCAGAGAGGAAGATGTGTCCTGGTATAAAGACATACCTATCATCTTGAAATAATTGCTCAGCGAATTAAAATTTTAAATGAGAATACATGCTATTTCAATATGTATATTCTGCACTGGTTAAAAAAACAATAACTCAAAGTATCTGATAGACTGTAGATTATTTTTGAATGATGTCACTATCTGACCTACAAAATACCTCCACCACACTTGCTGTATTATCCTATAGAACAGGGGTGTCAAACTCGCGTCGTTAAGGTGGCATCACGTGACGTATTGGGACTTTTTTCCCCTTCGCTAAACTGGATGGGGGTGGGGCCAGCATGTGACACATCTGGCCTGCGGACTGCGAGTTTGATACCCCTGCTATAAATGATTAAATGAGGTCCCAACTCTTTATGAAGACGTTCTGGTTTCAACCTTGGTATTGATACCTGCCTTGTCTTGCCTTCCTTCCTTAAATCTCTTCCTCCATATACTCTGATTTTAGCAACATCAGGTATAGCTGTGTCTTCTCTCTTCCTATTTTTTAAATTTTCCATAATGGCACAATAAAATATTCATCTGGGATAGTAATATGATCAAGTCAGACCTTAGGAATATAACTTTCATAGAAATACTCACTTCCACATAAGAAGTGGAATAGGACCAGTTTGAGACATAATTGCTGCCTGCCTCATGTTTAGATAGGTAGACTAATCCACTAATTCACGTTCAGGTAGGTAGACTAATCCAATCTCTGATAAAAATCTTTCCTTACTCATAGGAAAACCTTAATGACAAATTAAAGTGTTAACAATTTTTTGTCTTCTCAAAATATCTAGTATCAGGCAACCATCTTACTTTGCCTTATAATAAGGTTGTCCCCTGACTTGGAACTTTTGCAGTAGAAAATGGCAGCCTGAAGGATCCTGCTGCAAGGATATTACCTTGCCTAGGTTGTCAAATGGCAATTATAGTTTTAAAATCATACAGTTGGTGGAGTTTTAATGTTTTAATTAATTTTTATTTAAGTTATAACTTTCTCCTGCATGCTGCATCGAGAGCCCAGGATGGGTTGACTCCTTCCTATGATGTCATTTAGCTGAGTCTGTACTAAGATATAAAAGCCAGATCCCGGAAGTTACCCCAGCTTTTGACTCAGCTCCTTTCAGTCAGTAGCTGTGTCTCTGAAAGTGTTCTGTTAGACAGCACTCACAGCGATCTTCAGTACCTTTTTTCCTCACTTCAAGCAGCTCCCAGGGCAGCTGCTCTTCCAGGAGAGCAGGGCTCTCTCTCTCTCCTGCAACGTTGGGAGGAGTGTCAAATTGACATTGGACCCAACTGGCTGTTCTGATTTATTCACATGTATTTAGATGTGTTCCATTAAAAAGTGGCTCATGAAAAAATTAGATTGACCAAATCACAAAACACCAGCAAGTTGAAAAGAATTAAATGGAAAAGAACAAAACAAAGGAATAATTTAGAAATTGTTTAATGCTCCTTTATTTAGAACTGCAGAGATCAAAATACATTGTTATTAGATAACGTGGCCCAAAATAAACAATTTTACAAAATATTAATGGTTGTATACACCAATTACCCTTTCCCATTTCTAGGTAGGGAATTTTGTGGTTATTCATAGAACATTTCACCATTGCTGCATTGGTAAAAGCCAAGCAATATAAAAATTCGAACAGGATACAGAGTAAAAGTTAAAAATGAGGGACCTGTCTTGGCCAAAGTGATCATAGCCCCACTGGTTACTGATTTTTGTTTGATTGTTGAGATCTCATGAGATCACCATATTTGATGAGATAGATTCCAACCATCTGAAAAAATAATGTCATGAGATTTTGGGATGTGTAAAAAAATCACATGGCAATCTTAGGAACCAGATTTTATTTATTTTTAATCTGCATTTATTAGTCCCTATATCTGAAAAATTTTCTGACTTGTGACATGTTTCTAATGCCTAAACACTTAATAAGTAGGATATCCATCTATTAGTTGTTAAATCAATTTCTGCTACTGTTTCCAGTTGTTCAGCTATTTCTCTGAAGAGGGTGAAATTTGATTAAACTACACCTCAGTTAATGATACCTTGCACTCTTAATTGTGCTTTCTCTGATAATAAGTTACATGGCAGCACCTGTCTGGTGGAAATTTGTACAATTTACATACCATTTCGTAAACAGAAAATCAAGCAAAATCAAGCATTGAATTCCTATTATAAATCAGGCTCCTGAAAAGGCAAAAATAGTAGAGAACATAAATCCAAATGATATGTGCATTAAATGAAATAGACACTTGCATGTGAGGATCTCAATTTTAAGTTTATTCTTATTTAACTGCTGGAATTTAATCAAAGAGGAGCTAGTTCCGATTTGCTATCTCACCTTGATTGAATACTTAGTGTCTTATCTTGGATGTTCACAGCCCTGCAAAAACAATTAGAAGTGCATGGATTTCTTTCCATTAGCTGTTTCTTACCTGATAAACTACAATGTAGTTGCTTAACTGTGCTTTAGCAAGTTGTATAAAGAAAATCATAGTTAACCATTATGTTTTGCAAATTACGAGTTATAGCTGGGTGTATTGTGTCAATACCGCCATGATAAAACCAGCCGTAGCTTAGGGCACAATGCAGACAGTCTCCTACTTACGAACAGGTTATGTTCTAAGGCAGGGGCGTCAAACTCAAGGCCCATGGCCGGATCTGGCCTTTGGGGTGCTTATATCTGGCCCGTAGGGCTGCCCTAGAAACAGTGAAGGACCAGCCTGTGGTGCCTCTGCCAGCAAAAACGGAGTTTGGGAGGTCTGCATGCAGTTCTTCCGGGCTCCATTTTTGCTGGCAGAGGGTTGCAGGAGACTATCACAGCTGGAAACGGAGCTCGGGAGCCTGTTTTACCTGGCACAGTGCTCTGGCCACCACAGGCACCCCGAGCACAGGTGATGTCAAGCTGGCCATGCCCTCCCTGGCCACACCCTCCCTGTCCCCCCAGATCAAACATGTTAAGGTATTAAGATTTAGAAACTGACCAGCAGTGAGTAGCTGCATGATGCTATGAAGTTGCTGTAAGTCTGTCTGATGTAACGAGTGATTCAGCAGAGTATGGGTATTTCCCTTTAAGACTGGAGAATAAAGAGCTCTTAAGAGGTATGGATATAAAGGCAGCCATTAGAGGGTGTGGTTCTCTTTCCTTGTGATCAGTATTCAGTGCAGAAGTTCTCCGTGTGTTAAGAAGAAGAAAAGCTTGCTTGTAAAGGTATTTTGCCTACCACGTGTATATTGTCTGTATATACCTGTTGTATATTAAACCACTGTTACTGTCTAAGTCTCTGTGTGCTGTGTGTTGCTCCTGGATTGTCTCATAAAGGTAGTCACGCTGCCAAATGCTCTGACAAAACACAACCCTGATGTGGCTCTCAATGAAATAGAACAACCCTGTTCTAAGGGGCTATTTATACGTACATTTTGCTTGTAACTTCAACTAAGCATAAAAAATGCACAGTACAGTTCTTATCTTACATGTTAAGTTACATTTCTTCTCTATCCAATCGATCACATACTTACGCCCGCCAAGCAGGAGTGAGTACTTCAACTTCCTGTTATTACCACACAGGGGAA